>NW_022990812.1:295000-459857 GCF_902827175.1 Gymnodraco acuticeps
ATAAAATTATAGGCTAATTGATCAGAGGTGTGTAGTGGCAAGCAAGCATAGGCAAACTGTGTTTCACCTTGAGGTGAACTCGATGGCGAGTAGATATAGGCTGGTCGTACGGACTACAGTCAACTGAGCTGTTGTTTGGAGAGAAAGGGCAGGGAAAAGTCTGTGGGCTCCGATCGGGGGGGCACAGCGCCACTAGAAACAAATAGCCTAGTGGTTGTCGCAAGAGGATAAGCTTAGTTATCGCTCTTGGACGGCTTTCAAGCACCGATAAATCACTTGTATACAAGGGTGAGGCGTGAGCAGACGCCCACTGGAGATAATTCCCCACCCCCTCTAAGATCTCTCTAAAATCCGGACTAAATTGAGCTGGATGAGCTTTGCTGTCGCGCTGGTGTTTATTACGAGTTCATGTTTTGTTTGTCTGATTGTTTGTATGGGGGGTCTATATTGGTTTGTCCCGCCGTCTTGTGTATGTTTTGTAACAACTAATAATGAATCAGTCCATAGACAGGGTAAAATGAACTAAACTTTAATTATCTCACCAAAAGTAAATGACCTGAGAAAAATAAAAAGTGTTTTTATGTCCTGCCTCTGAGTGCAGGGGAAAATGTAAACAAGAAGCCCACTGTTCAGGGTGAGCGCTAGGTGTAAGAAGAAAAGAAGATTATATTGCTTTAAGAATCCATTCTTAGATGGTATTGCTGGTATGTTAAGTGACCTTGTATAAACCCTATGCCCGTCCTGCGCCCCGAGACCCTCAGAGACCTGCCTGAGGAGATCAGGGTTGCAAAATCTGGTTTTAGGTCAATGTTGTATTATTTGTTTCATTTATTCTTAATCTATGTATTGTATAGTAATAATGAATAAAAACGTAATGTATTGAACACATTCCGAAACAAAGCAGATAAGACAGAACACTCAGACATAATACTAATTGTTGTTGAAACCTTTTGCGCTGTTGCAGCAAAATGGAAACTGTGTTAATTATTCTGTTCCAACTGGCCACTGGAATCAGGTAATTAATATAAGTTGAAGTTCAATTACAGTTTTAAAAATAGTTTAACATTATTTATTAAACTGCTTCAAATTATTTCTAGTATCAACCAATTGGTCTCCAGAGACAATACTAAAATTAAAATAGTTGTTAAACTACTGACAAGTTTTCTGAAACCGAGCTTATGAACAACAGAGTAAAGGTTGCTGGTTAAGCCAGGATCAATATATTTGTTGAAGTTTTTATTGTGTGCATAATAAATGTGTTCAATTAATTGAGCAATTCTTTAAAAGTATAATGTTGCAATTTCTTTAAAATAAGTAATTACAGTTACAAAATAGGTGTTGTTTTCCAAGGGCCTCTCTTTCACAGGCCCACACTTTGAATCATAACACTTCCAAGTCCTACAGAGATCAGTATCACTTTGTGTTGCAAGCCAAATCCAGGGGTTCTACTCGAGCCCAATTTTAAATACCATAAAGAAAAGTATTGAACCCAGCTCGAGCTAAATGTCAAATGTATTTAATTAATGTGCAAGTGTTTTGATTTATTTAAAATGTTCCAGTCTAGCTTCCTTCAAGTTTAGTATAAACAACAGATTGGTTCTCATAACATTCTCACTGCTGTACTGTCCCAAATGTTCTAAACCTTGGGCAGATAAGCACACACACACACACACACACACACACACTTTGGATGAGTAATCACTTCATCCAAATTGTAAATTGTTGCCTTCTTTAAAGTTATTAGTAATTCAAGATTAATTATTAAATTAAATTAGGTACATAACAATAAACAAAATAACTTTGACTTGATCATTTTGTTCACAACATTAGACCTTGTCCTCTAATGTACTTGAATAAGATAAGTGTGCATGTTTGGGTGTGGAACACTCCTGTAATGTACCTAATCTTCTTATCCTTTTCATTACAGAGCTGGGGAAATGGTGTATTGCTTAGATTCGGATCCGTGCAAAGTCCAATTTTGACTGACTTTAGTTCTAATGTTAATTTGATTTCAACCCATAAGTAATTATTTAGATTAACTCAACATTTCACATGATGATGGATTAGTGCTCCACATTTTTCCCACTAATTTGTTGTGCAATTAGGCCAATGGTAAAGAGAGACATTGATGACCTTGTGTCCCTTTTGTTGGTACGTGGTTCCATTCTGTCTATGGCCTTGGACGGCTTCACTAAGAATCACCCAGTTCTGACACAGTTCTGAGTGCAGTCACAGAGATGCTATGGCTGCTCTACATGAAATGACATTAATGGTCTGGTCTGAGAATGGACACCATTACCTGCTTCCAGAGACAATGCCGCTCCTCAGACTGAACAATACTGTCTCATGTGGGCCACTCCCCCCACCAAGCCATGAACTGAAAGAACACCTGGAAGCCTCCCGGTCACACCAGCACTAACCCTTGGGTCAGTCAGATGGGACTAACGGCTTAATTTAGGGCATTTGGTTCAGAAATATGACTCTCGTTACCGCAGAGTGGGTTGTTTTTTTTAAGGCTATTCATACTGCTATGCAGAGGATGCCTGTAGGTTGGCAAGCTGTTAAAAGCCCCTACTATTTTTTAAAATAGGCCTAAATGTCAGGGGCCTCTTAATGTCTAGTTCTACATGTATTCACATTATATGGACAATGTTTCCACCTGGTGAAACTGAAGGCTTTACGGTACTCAGGCTACAATACGACCATTCTGTTCTGCTCTAACAATTCAATTGATAGATTCTACATCAAAACAATTAGCTTTTATTGTTTCCAATGATAACGTCATTTTAAGAGAAGGAATGCAAACCTGTTTTCAAATGTAAGGTTTTGAATGTGTTTGACATTTCTCAGTAAAAACACCCTCAGACACTCACTATCATTTATGCTATGCCATCAGTAGTGACTCAGATGTTAAGGGGAAGAAGCTTTTCCTCCCAAATCAGATATGCTTTGTTTTTTTAACAAAGGTATGCATTTCCTGCATAATATATGTTTCTCACAATTGTTTGTTTTTTTGTAAGCTGCACACAGGTGATACTGAGTCTTCTCGAGTAATAGATTACACCATGCTTAAATAGACTCCTAAGTTATTATTTCATATGTGACATATGTAAGAAAAGGGAGGGAAGAGTCAATTATATTGAGTAATTGATTTTATATTGGAACATTTATTTCTCAAACCTGTTTTATGGAAGAGGAAAATATTTCTGATAAACTAATATGTTATCAAACGGTAAATGGTGAATTAATATAACATTTAGAATCATTGAGAAGGGGTGATATCCGCAGGGACTAGCTCACCTTTAAATTACAATAACATTTCTCTACTTTGGACTGATGAGTTTATGATTCTTGCATGTTAAATGACTAACACAAACCTTACATTTATGCATGTGCATGTCTCAGGAAGGCTCCCAAATAATTCTGAGGGGCCTATCCTATTTTTGTATTTAAATGATAATGTGCTAATCCATTACCTTGAGTTGTCTGCACTCAGGAAAACATCCCTATCAAGTGTTAACCCAATAACTACAGTAGGACAGCTCTGAAGGCCAAGGGTCAGAGAGAGAGCTACGTGGGTCCACGCCAGCCACTGCAAGGTCCTAGTCACCAACAAAAGTAGATGACAACAAGTGATGTGTCCTAGTCACCAACAGAAGTAGATGACAACAAGTGATGTGTCCTAGTCACCAACAAAAGTGGATGACAACAAGTGATGTGTCCTAATCACCAACAGAAGTGGATGACAACAAGTGATGTGTCCTAATCACCAACTTGCACCACACTTGCACTACATACACCAAAACACACTACACACAAGGTATCACGAGCGAGTGCCAGCTGAGCGGTTCCATATGCCCTCTGGTTCCTCGTTTGTGTTACCGGTGTGCGGAGTCTGACTGTCCGTGTCACAAAATCGACCGAAGGAATACACACACACACCCCATGGAGCATTCCCACCTCGTGATGACGGCTCGCCTGGGAAAACGACAACGCAACCGTGAGCAATACAACTGGCCTGGCCCAGTGATGTGGGGTTTAGCTCGCCACAAGATTACGTTTGGTTGTGCGGCGACAAGCTCTATCAAGTTCTGGCTCCCCTCTGGATAGGTACATGCACTCTAGTGGATTTGAATCCAGCAATCAGGCTTAACAACACTACTCTTTAATGTATTATCCATGCATAGAAAAGACCTACAATGATGTTTCAAGTACTGGATTAATTTCAGTTTTGGCCCAAAACAAATATTTATAATATTTCATATAACAATTATGTAGCATATTTGATCCTCAAATTAGAGAAGTATAATTTAAAGAAATTGATATTCTCAACATTAGATAAACACAGAAGAATCCTTCCAAGTACCATAAGTAGCTCAGGTAAGTATGGCTAATAGGAATAATTGATAGACTTAATTTGGTACAGATCAGTGGTAGCATTCACAAAATGTAATAATTCAAGGTTTAAAAATGTTTTAATCCTTCCTTTTCCAGGTTTTTACAAACGTCTTTGAATATTTGCCTAACTTTTCCTTTTCAGATTTTGAACAATGTACTTGACTAAAATGAATGTATTGATTTCACTAAGTGCCTTACTCTTGACTAAAGCGTATTTAAGTAAACGTAAAAGTAATCCTAAAATTGAGGACACTGCACTTTTGCAGATTACAGATTGATCAAATCACCATTGTGAATTCTATACTCTAACTGTGAATTTTTAGCTGGATCTCTTACGATCCTGAGTTTTAAAATGCTTTTGACTAGTGATTGCCTTGAAGTAAATCTTTAAAGCGGCAAGCTGGTTTTGTTTTATAGTTTGATGAATGAAATTAACTAATGGTAAATGATAAAAGATATTAGTTTAAAACAAATATTTAGCCATTGTGCACCTGTGTTTTATGTGTGTTCATTATTATGCTTTTGACAAAAGATGATCAAACACTGATGAGAGATGATTTTTTCTATTATGATTGGCTGTATCAATCATTGTGATTGAATGTTTCAATCTTATTCTACTTTGTGATGTAATTAATGTAAGGTGAGACCACACTCGAATCTGGAGACGCCTATTGAGTTAATTATTGACCAAATTATTATTAGACTAATGTATTTAGGTTATCATAAATGATAAAAAGAGAGGACTGTTATGGAAATAATTGTCATAGACGCCAAGATGTGACATACAGGACAAACCTTGATGTCTGTTTACCTTCTTTAAGGACACAGGCTGCTTAGCCAATAATGTTATTGTTCCCATTCTGTGACCGGTCAATACTGGGTCACCGATGGTCTGTGTTGTGGGTACACTGGGACAC
Source organism: Gymnodraco acuticeps (assembly GCF_902827175.1). Taxonomy (NCBI): domain Eukaryota; kingdom Metazoa; phylum Chordata; class Actinopteri; order Perciformes; family Bathydraconidae; genus Gymnodraco; species Gymnodraco acuticeps. Next base: position 300,316 of record NW_022990812.1, read on the forward strand.
TTCCTTCTCTGTATTTGTGGACTCCAAGGTGAAATCTTCGAGGTCATAGGTGTCCGAGGCAAGTAGCTCAGTGTTCCCACATTGTTTAGGCTATCTTCTCAAATATGTTGTTTACTCTCTGCGAAACCAGTTAGATGGGCTGGCAAGAGAGAGGCTCTCCAGAATTGACGTGGCAACTCTACCGTGAAGTCAGAACCTCTGACTCTTGGACTTGTGATGTGAATCCTCCGGCCGTTAACTCCAAATAAACCATCATGTGTTTGACATCAAAGCTACTGCTCCTACCGTGTCTCCTTCCTGAGTCGGTGACTCCCACTGCATAGCTACACAGAAGTTTCCTCTACAGTCTCCTGTCAGGGCGACATCATCCGCTTGAGCTAAAGCCTCTTTTTTTTCTCCTTTTCAGTGTCATAGAGTTCGTGGATTATGGTCATTATTGTGCCTCTTGATGGTGGCTTGTAGGATGTGTCGAGGGACGCAACTTTCAAAACATCGGCGAAGCCCTTGTCTTCAACGATGCTAATCGGTCTACAGTCCTTTGCAACCCATTTGGCAATTGTGTTGGTTAATTTATCCGAGGTGGACTTGCTTACTGACCTGCGTTCATTCAGGGTGGTCTGACACAAGCCAGGTGTTGCACTGGAAGTGGAAGCCCCAACAAACGCCTGCTTAGCGTTGAGATGGTACTTTAAACTTGAAGAGCTGCGGTGGAACTGAAACTCCTTCTTGCAGTGCGTGCAAATAACAATTTGTTTATTTATTGTTCCATCTTTGTTCTTTCTGAACTCAAATTCCCCATCCAGAGGGCCAACCTGTTGTTCTAGCTCCATGCTGTTTACATGCATCCGCCCCGCTGGAACACTAGAGCGACGTCTAGTGTGTTCATGGGATGTATGGGGCGGGCCATTCTGCATGCGTTAAATGCGTTAAATATTTTAACGCAATTAATTCAAAAAATGAATTACCGCCGTTAACACGATAATTTTGACGGCATTAAATAAAACAGAAAAGATAGTGCAACTAAATACACAAAACATTAAAAAAATTAGTGAAATAGTGCAATAAGAGTCTATATACAAGTGATTGGAATATGATATATTAGATAAATAAGTTGTAAGTTGCAGCCAGATTAATGTTATGGATGTTCTTTCAACAGTTCAGGTGTTTAGCAGTGTTATGGCCTGCGGGATGAAACTGTCCCTGAGTCTGGTGGTTTCAGTCCGGATGCTGCAGTAGCGCCTGCCAGACGGCTCAGACAGAAACAGTTTGTGCCTGGGGGTGATGGGGGTCTTTTATAATCCTGAGGGATTTTCTTCCTGAGCCGCTGGGAGTAAGGTCCTCCATGGATGGCAGCTCCGTCCTGGTGATGTGCATGTGCAGTTTCCACCACCCTCTGTAAAGCCTACGATTGAGGGCGGTGCAGCTGCTGTACCAGGATGTGATGCAGCCAGTCAGGATACTCTCTATGGTGCACCTGTAGAAGGTCAGGATGCTCTCTATGGTGCACCTGTAGGTCAGGATGCTCTCTATGGTGCACCTGTAGAAGGTCAGGATCCTCTCTATGGTGCACCTGTAGAAGGTCAGGATCCTCTCTATGGAGCACCTGTAGAAGGTCAGGATCCTCTCTATGGTGCACCTGTAGAAGGTCAGGATCCTCTCTATGGTGCACCTGTAGAAGGTCAGGATGCTCTCTATGGTACACCTGTAGAAGGTCAGGATCCTCTCTATGGTGCACCTGTAGAAGGTCCAGGATGCTCTCTATGGTTACACCTGTAGGTCAGGATGCTCTCTATGGTGCACCTGTAGAAGGTCAGGATCCTCTCTATGGTGCACCTGTAGAAGGTCAGGATCCTCTCTATGGTGCACCTGTAGAAGGTCAGGATCCTCTCTATGGTGCACCTGTAGAAGGTCAGGATCCTCTCTATGGAGCACCTGTAGAAGGTCAGGATCCTCTCTATGGTGCACCTGTAGAAGGTCAGGATGCTCTCTATGGTGCACCTGTAGGTCAGGATGCTCTCTATGGTGCACCTGTAGAAGGTCAGGATCCTCTCTATGGTGCACCTGTAGAAGGTCAGGATCCTCGCTATGGTGCACCTGTAGAAGGTCAGGATGCTCTCTATGGTGCACCTGTAGGTCAGGATGCTCTCTATGGTGCACCTGTAGAAGGTCAGGATCCTCTCTATGGTGCACCTGTAGAAGGTCAGGATCCTCTCTATGGAGCACCTGTAGAAGGTCAGGATCCTCTCTATGGTGCACCTGTAGAAGGTCAGGATGCTCTCTATGGTGCACCTGTAGAAGGTCAGGATCCTCTCTATGGTGCACCTGTAGAAGGTCAGGATGCTCTCTATGGTGCACCTGTAGAAGGTCAGGATGCTCTCTATGGTGCACCTGTAGAAGGTCAGGATACTCTCTATGGTGCACCTGTAGAAGTTGCAGAGTATCCTGGAATCCATATTGAACCTCCTCAGCCTGCGGAGGAAGAAGAGCCGCTGTCGAGCTGTTTTGGTGATGGTGGTGGTGTGAAGAGTCCATGTCTTAAACTTGAACGCCAACACAAGAAAACCACACTAACAGTCCATCTTCAAATCTACAAAGACTATCTCCAGCAGTACAGTAACGCACTCAAAGCAGCCCGGTCTAATTACTACTCACAACTCATCCAGTCTGGCTCCAGCAACCCCAAGCGTCTGTTCTCCACCATCAGCAAACTTCTCAAACCCTGTGACAACGCCACCTCATCCTTCACCACCGAACAGTGCAACTCCTTCCTCTCGTTTTTCCAAACCAAATCAGCAACATTTACAGCAATCTGACACCCTCATCAGCACCCCCCACCTCCCCTCCTGGCTCCCCCCCCTTCACCTCACAGCCCCTGTCCCACTTCTCCCCTGTGACCCCCATGCAACTGTCCTACTTCATGACTGGAATTAACTCCACCTGCACACTTGACCCAATGCCCTCCAAATTTGTTAAAGAGAGCCTCCCTGCCATCTCCCAACTCATCGCCACCATCATTAACTCCTCCCTCAGATCTGGATCAGTTCCCCCCTCTCTCAAACTGGCTGCTGTCACTCACACCCATTCTCAAAAGACCTGGACTCACACCTGACATCATGTCCAACTTCCGGCCCATCTCAAATCTCCCCTTTCCGTCATAAAGACTTGAACGTGTCGTTGCCTCACAACTTAAAGCCCACCTCAGCTCCAATGATCTCTTTGAGCCATTTCAATCCGGTTTCCGATCAAAACACAGCACCGAAACAGCTCTTCTCAAAATTACAAACGACCTCCTCCTCTCCTCTGACTCCGGCAACCTTAACATCCTCATCCTCCTCGACCTCACCGCAGCATTCGACACCATCAACCACGCCATCCTGCTGTCCCTCCTCGAATCATCACTCAACATCACCGACACTGCACTCTCCCGGCTGAAATCCTACCTCACCGACAGACATCAGTTTATCAACATCAACAACTGCACCTCCTCCACTGCTCCTCTGTCCCAAGGTGTCCCCCAGGGTTCGGTGCTTGGCCCCCTCCTCTTCATCCTCTACATGCTCCCCCTTGGCAAAATAATTCGTCGCCACAACCTTCAATTTCACTGCTTACGCCGATGACATCCAACTTTATATCTCAACAAAAACCATCACCCCCACAACACACTCCACTCTCACCAACTGTCTCTCAGAAATAAAAGCATGGATGCAAACAAACTATCTCCAACTGAACAGTGCCAAATCAGACATCATCATCATCGGCCCCCCCATCCCGTATCAAAGACATCCAGAATTTCAACTTCACCATTGATAGCCACACTCTATCTCCCCCCTCACATCCGCAACCTCGGAGTCATCTTCGACAGTCAGCTCAAATTCAACCACCACATAAATCACATCACCAGGACCGCCTTTTTCCACCTCAAAAACATTGCCCGTCTCCGCCCATCACTCTCCTCCTCTGCTGCTGAAACCCTGATTCATGCATTCATCACTTCACGACTCGACTACTGCAATAGCATTCTCTACGGCATACCATCCAACCTCCTCAATAAACTCCAACATATCCAGAACTCTGCTGCCCTCCTCACCCACACCCGCTCCCGAGACTACATCACTCCCGTCCTCCAGAACCTCCACTGGCTCCCGTCCATCAAAGAATCAACTTCAAAGTCCTCCTCATTACTCACAAAGCCTTCAACAATCAGGCCCCCCCCTACCTCACAGACCTGCTGCACCACCACACCCCTTCCCGCTGCCCTCCGCTCATCAGAAGCCAACCTCCTATCCATCCCCACCCGCACCAATCACCGGACTGGTGGGGACAGAGCCTTCTCCGTCGCTGCCCCCTCCCTCTGGAACTCACTCCCCCAACCATCAGAGACTGCAACTGACCTCACCACCTTCAAAACACTCACAAAAACTCACCTCTTCAATCTGGCTTTTAATGTGTGATTGTTTTTGTATTATTTGACTTTAACTTGAACTATATATTTATTTGTTGTTCCTTCCTTTTCTTTTCCCTTCACTATATCTGTAAAGCGTCTTTGAGCACCTGTAAAAGCGCTAACAAAGCTGAAGCTGCTGCCTCTCTCCACCATAGCCCCATTGATGGTGATGGGGGCGTGTCCCTCTCCCTGCTGCTTCCTGTAATCCACAATCAGCTCCTTGGTTTTGCTGACGTTGAGATGGAGGTTGTTATCCTGGCACCAAGATGTCAGGTCTTCGACCTCCTCTCTGTCGCCGTCTGTGATCTGGCCGATGACGGTCGTGTCGTCAGCAAACTTCACGATGGTGTTGGAGCTGTGTGTGGCCACGCAGTTGTGAGTGAACAGGGAGTAGAGGAGAGGGCTGAGCACGCAGCCTTGAGGGGCTCCGGTGTTGAGCATCAGGGTGGAGGATGTGATGTTTCCCACCCGCACTGCCTGGGGTCTGCCCGTCCCTACAATAGGGAACAGAGGCCATGTCAATATAGATATACTTCAAATGTGATACACTGTATTTGATACATATTCTGCCCAAACCCTGTATACGTCTTAAGGTACACCTTCCTGTAAAGAACTATATGACATCTGCAAAAAAACACTCTGGAATTAAAATGTCTCAGAAATGTTCAGGTTAATTTACAAACGTGCAGAACAGATAACAAAAGTAATTAGTAAACAATTAAATAAATCTAGCAACTATCTTTTGTTATCATCATTGTAATATATTGTCATATTACCCTGTTGGTTTTAGATTAAGATTAAAATAAAAGGGCACATTAACACATTGAAATAAGGGAAGTGAAACGTAGTCTCAGAATGAGGTGGTGGGCCGTACTCAGCGGAGTCTACAGTGTTGAATATTGATAATGTGTGTGACAGTGTGTAATAGTGTGTGTCAGTGTGTGATAGTGTTTGTACCTTCTCCTGATGTTGTGATCAGTTGGAACATCGCTCCATGTAACAGGCCTCATCCTCCACACTCCGCTCTCCACCTCTTCCTCTCGCTCTGATCATCAGCCTTCTCCTCCCACTTTGTTTATGTATAATTCATTATTTGTGCTAAGCATATAGGCCCTGAATGCATCTCAGGAGCCAGGCCCTTCAGATGCTGCGCCGCTCAGCCCGCTCTTTAGCTCGGTGTGCTTTCCTCCTCACTTCAATGTTGCTTTTGAGTCTCAAATTTGATGTCAATGAAAAAAAAAGAAAAGCAGGAAGCTAAAAGGGACGGTGTGCGCCGACAACAGCCAGCAACAACAACCCCCCGCCCCCCCCCCCCACACCTCCTACTTTCTTCTCCTTCCTCTTCTTCTATTATCTTGTTTCTCTAAAAGGCTGTATTTGTTTGTTCTCCTTTTGTTTTGCTCTGGAGACACTCCCCCCCCTCCTCCTGCCCCCCCTTCCCTTTCTCTCCCTGTTCTGCCTTATGGTCCCTCCCTCCCTCCCTTTCTTTTTGTTTTCCTCTACTCAGGGGCTTGTGGGCCAACAGCTCATAATCATTTCAAAGGTCCTTTAAATATATAATAAGAGTTCTGCATTGTGATAAACAACATGTCACAGGCAGAGCATCAGCATGGCTTCCTGGGCACCTTCACACTCACACACTAAGTTAGCTGTGTGTGACCTGAAGTCTCACACACTGCTGTTCCACTGAGTCTGGATGCAGAGGTGAAGACTGTGCACTCTCGTGTGTAATATGTGAGACAAACTAAAGGAGCAGAATGAGACGACAATGTTTCATACAAAATCCTATATTTATTCATACTTATTCATTAACAAGATTATATGTATGAGTACATTGTTAATATTCTGAACTTCCACAATAAATGCATTTATTTTGTTACCACTCAGCTGTTTTATAAAAGACCAAGAGTTCCCTTTCTCCTGGTTTTGTCAAAATGATGGGAAACAAAGGGGAAAAAAGGTAAGAGTGGGCAATAAGCCAGAGTATTTTAACACACCCAAGGTCTGCCCAACTTATCGCAAGATAAGCAAAACACACTGTATAGCATATAAAGCCACGGGTACCCTGAAAATAATTGCAATGCATTTATTATTATTTCAAATGGGGTGTGTTGCAGACATCCATAAGCTGACAGATTGTTTCTTGCTTTGACTGCAACCTATCCTTCGTGCTGTGATTGTGAAAACGTACTGTTTCTGCATATTAGGGATTATTTACAACATTACAGGTGGGCTTAGTTTCATGTTCAGCTCCAAAAAACTAGAAGATAGTCTGGTAGAAGGGTTCATATTTAACTTGTTTGGTGTTTTACTGCTTGTGCATCTTGTTGTCCTTTCTGACCTATCCTTAGGGAGGGAAATACTTTTCTAATATTTCCAATTGCTCTAATGACATTGGCTGCCTTTAAATGATTTTTCCCAGTCAGAAACAAAATTACTCAGATTATTCTGACACCTGATGAATGCAGCATTAATGCATTTTCTCACAGTGTTAATGGAGGTTAAACATAATTTGTGTATCTGCCCTGTATTTTTCTATATATACAGATGTAGCACCTAATTTCAGACAGTTTGAAACGCGAGGCCCGTGATTGGTACGTGATCTGCCCTCGCTCAAGGGAAAATCTCCAGCTTGACTTGAGACCTCCCCCGTGATAAATAAATGTAATTATAATGAAGCAGCTGCAATGGGTCATTGATCCCACCAGGGGGTGCAGTGGGGTCCACACTGGAGCTCATGTGAAAATAAAGTCAGAATACAGTACGCTGGATGTACAGCGGAAACTTTGTTAAGATCCATATGTCACGGATATCATACTCTGTGCTAAATAAGAGACATGTAATCAATTACAAAACATTACCATGTTGTTATTTAACAAAATAATGTTGTTTTAGGTCGAAAAAAACTAACGGGAGGAAATGCAGCCCGGCTCTCGATTTTTATCCTAATTTAATCATCATCTTCACCACGATCATTATGTTTGCCCGAATTGACATGAAATCACTTATATGAATATACTGTATTCAACTTCATTAAAAACGTATTATAACGTGCCCTAAACTCAGTAATTCACTAAAAATATTTATATTTTAATGGAGCCTCGTCGGCAGATCAGGATCCCAACGCGTAGCGGAGGGATCTTGATCAGCATGAAGGGTGTTATTTTCCCCATAAGGATCACAAGTCGCTGCAAATTATCCCGCTTATTACATGGCCACATTCTCAACAAAGTAACGACATGACTCCCAATATTATATTTAAATACTTTTATGGATTTAGAAATGTTTTTATTGATTTAAAAAATAGTTTTATGTATTGATTTAAATTGACATGCATCCGCTAAGAAAAATAGTCCGTTGTTACCGTTTTTTTAAACAGTCTGAAAGAAATGGCAGCTCTCAGCTGTGTATTTACACAACTAATGGCCCATCAACCACAGCTCTCTCCCCCCTAGCCCCCTGATCTTTCTTCTCCAGCAGCTAATTAACTGTAGGTTACTCTGAGTGACAAGCTTACAGTTAGTGATCGTAACAACACCATAAAGCTGGTGGGTTGAAAGCAATACGGGAGGTAAAAAGAACTAGAATAATTTGTGATTTATTTATTGTGGCTTTTATGTTTTTAGGTATGAAATGTTATATAATTCAGGCTTATAATTCACCCTTCTCTAAAAGCCTTCAACAATGACAATATTCATAGTAATTTAATAAATCCTTCCAACACACATTGTAAAAAAAAGCCTACTGTAAGTTAAGAAATCATTCCAATATGTACATCTTCTGATGTAACAACAATAACATTATAAATAGTAACATAGCTGAACATGGTATTGCACATTTAGCTTTGAGTGTTACTGACCTGAGATGTTTTTATTACATGAATTAAGGTGACTGAGGCTTTTTAACATAGACAGAGCACAACTGAAACATAACATCTGAAACGATGTAACAACATAATACACTTTTTGGGGATGCAGCTTGTGATGTGAGGAGTGAGGGACACGGCTTAGAATGGGTGTGTCGCCTACTGTCCTGCCAGTGTTGGCAGGACAGGAGAGTGTGTGCACCAGTCTGCCTTGATCTATGAATTCATGTCCGTGACACTCACTGCTGCCCACAGCTGTTTTATAGAAGGAAAACCTCCTTCACTTCATGAAAGTGTTTTAACCACACACACCTCTACACACACACACACACACACACACACACACACACACACACACACACACACACACACACACACACACGATTGACATGAAATCACTGACAAATATGAATATACTGTATTCAACTTCATTAAAACGTTATTAACGTGCCTAAACTCAGTAATTCACTAAAGATATTTATATTTTAATGGAGCCTCGTCGGCAGATCAGGATCCCAACGCGTAGCGGAGGGATCTTGATCTGCATGAAGGGTGTTATTTTCCCCATAAGGAACAAGTCGCTGCAAATTATCCCGCTTATTACATGGCCACATTCTCAACAAAGTAACGACATGACTCCCAATATGAATTGAAATGCTTTTATGGATTTAGAAAATGTTTTTATTGATTTAAAAAATAGTTGTATTGATTTAAATTGACATGCATCCGCTAAGAAAAATAGTCCGTTGTTACCGTTCTTTAAACAGTTTGAATGAAACGGCAGCTCTCAGCTGTGTATTTACACAACTAATGGCCCATCAACCACAGCTCTCTCCCCCCCTCCCCCCTGATCTTTCTTCTCCAGCAGCTAAATTAACTGTAGGTTACTCTGAGTGACAAGCTTACAGTTAGTGACGTAACAACACCATAAAAGCTGGTGGGTTGAAAGCAATACGGGAGGTAAAAAGAACTAGAATAATAACCAGTTCAATACGCATTATTCTTATCATTCTTTATGAGCGCAGAAATAGTCTTAAAATCAGACCTGTTTTTTAAATGAAATCTGACGGCAGGCAGTTAGCTCTGATCACCTATGATGAATGCGCCACACCTAATCGCTGGCCATTCAGCCACAGAGCTCCCTCTATACAAATCAAACTGTAGACGGTGTGAAAGCACCTATTGTTTTAAATAATGGTCGTAATGTGACCTGTGAGCCTTCTGAATTACCGTGGGACAGCACATTCTAAACTAAAATGTTCAATCAATAAAGTAATATCTTATCTTAATAATATCTTCATATATGTGTCCGAAAGGGAGCAGGAGGAAGCAAACACAAAAATATACTGCATATTAAAGCAAACGATTGTAAAGGTAAAAGTATGAGCATAACAAATAAAGAAGTGTAATGTAAACATTTACATTATTAATATGATTATTTAATATATTTGGCCTGCTCCATCGAAATCAGTCGCATTTACCCGAAGACACATTTTGAGTTGTATACACTGTTGGAAAGAGGATATTCCTAGCTTTCTAATGATATCAGGATTGTCTTTGTACTCCAAATATTAAGCGAAATATGTCACATTATATAATGACTGTCACCGAGTCATCATTTTGAGAAAAAGGCCTTCAAAGTTTTCTCTTCTCTGGAATCCATCGATCTGATTGATTATTAGCAAATGATCAAAGTAGCTACGGAGGGAAGATATTTTCATTTGGACGGGAAGCTCGCGAGTGTGTGTGTATACATGTGTGTGTGTGTGGGTGTGTGTGTGTGTGTGTGTGTGTTTGTGTAATTTTGCGTTTGTGTGTATTTTGTTTGTTTCCCGGGGAAAACACTCACGAGAAACACCGGCTGTTGTTATGCCTGCAGTGACGTTAAAGGAATGCTCCACTCATTAGATAATTAATCAAAACTTCAGTATTTAGTGAAACATTATGTTTAAACCATACCCTGAAAAATCAGCGATATTCCCCGGTAAATAATGATTTGATAGATCTTTTTTATCAAAACCTGTATATTCCGTCAGGCCGCTGCCATTTTGGCCATTTTCAGTAGTCACGTGATGGTCGTGACGTCATCCATGCGTTCACTTTGTAAACACACAAAAACATGGCGGAGTATTTGAGATCGGACTCGTCAGCCGAGGAAGAAGTTTTGAGCAATAGGAAGAGATTGGATGGGGGAATTCAGCCATACAGGTTCGAGCCAAGTAGTCAGAACCGTCAGGAATCCAGGGACAGTGACGATGAGGATGAACAGCACGGTGATCTTGCTGGAGACGATCCCTTTACTCGTGCAATTGATTTCGGGAGGCGAGTAGGAAGACCTGTACATGAATGTTGTACCTAGAACCACGATTTTATGGGGCCGGAAAAACTGGGGGAAAATACCCACTACGCTATATGGAAAGGCCACCAAAAACTGGCCTGGCCTGGACGATAAAGGACGTTTAAACGGGGCTACCCGCTGCAATGGAAATGCGTTATAACATACCTTATTCTTACTCCGAGCACTACTTCTGGTCCTCCGTCGCTTCACACTTGCAGAGGGCGATTTCTCAACTGGCCGAACTGGTGTCCTGGTCGGTGATGACACCAGAAAGACCGATGGCACTGCATCTCCATTAAGTAATGGTTGTTCAATAAATCCCATGTTATGTTTTATCATACTCATAGTAGTCGTCCGGAAACTTGAAATGTTCGCTGCATACATGCGCCTGTGGATCTTTCGGTTCGGGCCGGCCACATTTCGCTAGCCACTGCCTCCGAACGTACTTCCTACGCTTACCTTTTGGCAACAGATGGAACCGAGCATTCCGTGGATTGTTCCTATCAGAATTGTGGCAATGTTTCGCGATACAATGAGGCATATTTGAAGAGTGTAACTAGAGTAAATAACATGAACATCAACGTGTCCTCGAAACCAAACGCGCATGGTTCACGTCACGTCCGGTAAAATGGCGCCGCCAACAGTGTTGATGTTATTTCGGTAATTAATCAGTTTAAAATCACTGATAATGTCATCGGATTAAAAAATAAATAAAAAGACTGGCAGAGACTGGTCTGTTTTATCGGATGATAATTATTTAAAATGAGTGTCATGAGCATACCATTCCTTTAAGTTACTCCACTCCGTTCTCCGCTTGTAATTATGCTTCAAAGTTGTATTTATCATCTGAATTTGCCGAAAAAAGTTTAATATTCTGAAAGCCAAGACTTTGTTTAATTGAAATCAGATGAAAACAAACTGTAACGGACCCTGCCGTGTTATCTGATTACTATACTCTTACATTCATAATGTCAGCCGGAGGGAGGGGGGGCGGCGCTGCGGAAGAGCAGATTGCAAATGAGAGGTGCCTGTCTTCGTCCCTTTACAAGCTTAAAGAATGTATTTATTGTGTGAGTTTGGAAATAAAAGTTTCATATTCTGAAAGCCAAGACTTTGTTTGTTTAAAAGCAAACAAAACACCCGAACCCTGAAAAAATATTTTTTTACGTAAATCCACGTTTATTTTGAAATTAGCCGTTGCGACTTCCGACTGATTTCGATAGAGCGGGTCACATATAAAGACTATATATTATTGAATTACAATATTAGATATACTTTAGTTGATCTAAAATATTGATGTGTTCAAATGCTGTTCAAAACACAACTGAAAGTCCATGAAACTTGTCTTTCTGTATTTGTGAATGAAGCGCCATCTCCTGGTTAAAACCTGAAATTGAAAATCTGGTAACGCCCTCTTGGAAAATAGTGGGAGGGCTTAACATTCCTCGATACTGGTCTTAGGCAGGTCGTAGGCAGGAAGCTGTAAGTTGGAGTCTGAAATGAGGTGCTACATCTGTACACACAGATACACAACCTGCTACCTGCTACAAAATGGAATGTTCTCTTCCTTGGCCCATGCTACATTCACCCCCCATTTGAATGAGTACGTTTTTTCAAAATCCTGCTGTCAGACATAGCCAAAAACGATAACATTCTTTGCCTAAGTATTGAGGTCATTTGGTTGGTTATTTTAAAACGATTTTTCCATCTATAACAGGGGTGCCCAACCAGTCGATCGACTGGGAATCTCCCCGCGATCGACCGGTCGATCGCGGGGAGATTCCCAGTCGATCGCGAGATGTGTCTAAAAATAGAACAACAATATTCTGTTTTATCGTTAATGTCCTATAACATAATCTTCCTGTGCCAGAATAATGCACTTGAACGCATCAAAGCTTTGGGATTGGCCCGCCGTGACCCCATGTGTGGGGGGTGGCTAGTGGGCAGTGCACTAATTCGCTTAACGTTGTCCGTATCAACAGGAGTGACAGTCCGCACACAAACAAGACCGCAATTATGGCAGAAGCAAAACATATATAATTTTAACTCCGAGTGGGAGGATGATTATTTTTGTATTTATTCCAATTCAAAGTCCATCTGAAGAAGGGTAATTTAGGAGCGGGCATTTCAAAACAGTTGCACAAACGCTACAGAGACGGAATTCCCTCCTAATTCTGCCCTACGCTCCAAAAGGGGAGGGGCCTGAAACGACAGCTAAATGCACAGCACTCCATTTTCACACCATGCCCAACAACAAGAGCAAGGCTGCTACCAGAGCATCTTATCGTGTCAGTCAGCGTTCTTGCGAAAACACATGAAGTCTTTTAAAGACTGCGAAGTTGTGAAAGAAGCTTTCCTGGAGGGCTGCGCGATGCGCTTTTGGGGGACAGTAAAAAACGGTAGCATTTCAACAGGTTTTTGATATGATAAAAACTCAAGTTAGATACCGTTATTAATCAGCTGTAAGTTTAGTTTGTTTGAACTTATTCATTATAATTATTGTACAAAATGGTATAAAGAATGCAAACGTAAATTGATTATAGTCTATTATCAATTCAGGTTAAGAAACTAGTGTTGCTTGCATCCTATTTTTAAAGGCATTTCTTTTTATAATCTACTAAAATGCAAAAAAAATGGTTTGATTCTATTAATGTTGTCTTTTTATTGCACGTTGGCAGCAGATTCCTGTGTAGCTTCAGAATCTGAGTTGTCTTATTAGTAAGGCCGAATGTATACTTTGTAGCAACACTATTTTTATATAATGGCAAAGAAAGGGTTCAGAGTCTTTTCTTTTTCCTGTGTCATATGTGGCAGCACTGTCAATGTTTTCTTGAAAACATTACCCACTGTAGTGACGTGTGAATAAAACTCCAACTCTGTATCAAAACACTGTTGTGTAACTTCAGTTAAATACTTGTATGTGTGGTAGATTAGAAGAGGTAAGATAAAGGCATTATTTTATGAAGTATTAATCGTACGAAGGTCAGTTTTATACAAGTAAGTGTGTATTTACCTGGTAGTAGGCTGTCAGTAATGGCTACGCCTCTCTATTTGGACTGGTAGATCTCAGCAGACTGGCAACTTTAAAAGTAGCTCTCAGTTAAAAAAAGGTTGGGCACCCCTGGTCTATAAGGACAAAAGGTTAATGCACTGTTATGAAACCATCAAAAAAAACATTTAAATGTCTCCTTGGATAATGATTTTTGCACAAATCAAACACATGATATATAATTTACAGAGCAATATATATGCATTTGCAAAAATGCAATTGGATTACATTTTTATTTTTTTTATTTCAGGGTTTTTGTTTTTTCCTTCAATTGTTATGCCATTATAATGTATTAAGCCCTTTTTTTCCCAAATAAATCCCAGAGCCGGCACATAGCCTCAGAGTGCTCATATGCCTGGTGGGTGTCACCCTCCATCTAAATGTTGGGCTTTGTTCTAACTAACATGTGTGAGCTGCTGACACTGTTTGCATGTAAACACACTGCAGAGAGGCAGCTTTCTTCTCCATCAAAGATGCTGTTTGGAGGAAACTGGAGAAGCTCACCCCTGGCACTGCTTCTCCCCATAAATCTTTAGCATGTGCCTTTTGGCTAAATGACTTTATACAGACAAAATGTAACCTTGATCCCGCCCTGCAAGCTGTTGAGAGTGGGGAGAGCTGGAAACAAATGGAGGATCATTTCAACTAAAGGGAGACATTTTGTTGTGTGCTATGCTCACATGGTTTATGTGAAAAGAGGGAGGAAAGGCAACCTTAGGAGCAAATGTCTGGTTGTAAAATGCAGAGGCATAATGCAGTTATTTGCCTTTTTAAGCAGGAAATATCTCTGTTGCAGGAAAAATAAGGGGAAGAACAAGATAAGTGATTCAATATGTTGTCATTTCCTGCATTGCATCACGTTATACTCCTGCTTTGTACGTTCAAATAGAAAATCGATAGGTGACATTTTATTTAGTTGATTCTATCTTAAAATATCAAATTCAGTTTTAAGATATTATGACACTGAATTAATATATATATTCAATATTAACTTAGTCTTGGAAGATTAAGGAGAAATAAACCATTTAAAGCATTTAAGAGTCAGATGGCGTTTAGTGGGTGAAATGGATAGATTACACTGGGCAGACTGTAGTTTCCGACCCCCTACACCAACCATTTTGATTATTGGTAAACAAAGAACAAATATATATTTGATAAACAAACCGGGAGTATTATGTCCTTAATATCTCAATCTAGCAAATTGTGAGAAAAAGGTTTTTGTGCTTCCCATAATAACGTTGGCAATTTAAAACAAAAAAGCCAATAACTCTATGGTCATGTTTGTTTTGAATTAGCTTTGTAATATCTGATACTTATCTGAATTTAAAATTAGCAAAATTGATGGCTCTCTTTTATGAGATTATTTACTGTACTGTACATGAATACTGAGGACAGATCTGTGAGGTCAAACTGCTCTGAGTTCTGAACCTTTGCTCCTGTCAAAAGTGTTATCGAGATGTTCCTGTGAGCAGTTTCTAGAAGAGAATATAACGGCTCCCGGGACCTGCTTAGGCTCTATGCATTGTTTTGTGGTGTATCTCTTCTTCGGTCAGTCTGTTGAGGGACCTGAAATGGCATGTATTTGTGTCAGTGAAAATCTGAAAAAAAATACAGTTCTCACATCTGGACACACAAACACACCATCCTTCTCTCATGAACCCTGACATCTCTTCCCCATCTTGACTACGAGTTGTAGATGTAATGCTTGCCTCTAAGCTGAGGTTTTCACTAAAGCGCTCATCATAACTCATCAACTCATCTTTATTGTCTAATGTTTTGCTCGTTGCTTGTCAGAAAAGAAGAAGTAAAAAGAAAATAGGTAAGGATAACTCTGTTCATCTTTAAACCTGTCTTAAGGATCAAGAAGCACATCTGAGAAGAGATTCATCACCGTATTCAAAGAGACGTCAAACCACACCCTGTCATCAGGAGAAATATCTGGATAAGGCCAGTGTTCTTCCAAAAGGCAGGGCACTACCAGGTTTAGTTTCCATAATCTGTCTTTGAAAAATCTATTTTTTCAGTCTACCGTGAGATTTGTGTCCACAGTACAGTGTTAGTAAGGCAAGGCAAGTTTATTTATATAGCACCTTTCAACACAAGGCAATTCAAGGTGCTTTACAAAAATGAAAGACATTCAGACAAAGGCATTTAAAAACAGTAAAAAGATAAATAAAAGAAACATTAAAAGAAAAAAATACATGAATACAAAGTTACAGTGCAGTTTAAGATATGAATAGTTCACACAGAAGTTCCACTTTACTGATGAACACAACGGCTCAGTTTCAATTAAAAGCAGCGACAAAAAGAAAAGTCTTCAGCCTGGATTTAAAAGTAGTCAGAGTTGCAGCGGACCTGCAGGTTTCTGGGAGTTTGTTCCAGATATTTGGAGCATAATAACTGAACGCTGCTTCTCCATGTTTAGTTCTGACTCTGGGGACAGAAAGCTGACCAGTCCCTGAAGACCTGAGAGATCTGGATGGTTCATAATTTAGTAGGAGGTCAGAAATGTATTTTGGGCCTAAACCATTCAAAGCTTTATAAACCAGCAGCAGTATTTTGAAATCTATTCTTTGACACACAGGAAGCCAGTGTAAAGACTTCAGAACAGGAGTGATGTGATCCACTTTCTTAGTGTTAGTGAGGACTCGAGCAGCAGCGTTCTGAATCAGCTGCAGCTTCCTAATAGATTTTTTTGTGAGACCTGTGAAGACACCATTACAGTAGTCGAGTCTACTGAAGATAAAAGCATGGACAAGTTTTTCCAAATCCTGCTGTGACATTAGTCTTTTAATCCTAGATATATTCTTTAGGTGATAGTAGGCTGATTTAGTAACTGTTTTAATGTGACTGTTGAAACTCAGGTCAGAGTCCATGACTACACCTAGATTTCTGGCTTTATCTGTTGTTTTGAACATTGCAGACTGAAGCTCAGCGCTAACTTTTATACATTCTGCCTTGGCTCCAAAAACCATTACCTCAGTTTTATCTTTGTTTCATTGGAGAAAGTTCTGACACATCCAGTCATTGATTTGTTTAATGCACTTACTCAGTGTTTCAACTGGAGAATAGTCTCCTGGTGAAATGGTTATGTAAATGTACATGTCATCCGCATAGCTATGGTAACTTATTTTGTTGTTCTTCATTATCTGAGCCAGTGGTAGCATGTAGATGTTAAAGAGAAGAGGCCCCAAGATGGAGCCTTGAGGTACCCCACATGTCATATTTGTCAACTCAAATGTGTATTTACCTATAGAAACAAAGTTGTTTCTGTCCTTTAAGTAGGATTCAAACCAATTTAGAACTGTTTCCGAAAGTCCCACCCAGTTTTCCAGTCGGTCTAGTAATATGCTGTGGTCAACAGTGTCAAACGCAGCACTCAGATCTAATAATACTAACACTGCAGTTCTGCCACTGTCTGTGTTTAAGTGGATGTCATTGAAGACCTTTACAAGAGCAGTCTCAGTGCTGTGGTTTGGACGAAAGCCTGACTGGAACACCTCAAAACAGCTATTTAAATGCAAGAAGTTACTCAACAGTTGAAAGACTACTTTTTCAATGATTTTACCTAGAAATGGCAGGTTTGATATGGGCCTGTAATTGTTCATTACTGAAGCATCTAGATTATTCTTTTTTAAGAGCGGTTTAATGACTGCAGTTTTCAGGGCCTGTGAAAAAACACCTGAGTGAAGAGATTTGTTTACTATATGAAGTAGATCTGAGGCCATGCAAGGAAAAACATTTTTTGTAAAGCACTTTGAATTGCCTTGTGTTGAAAGGTGCTATATAAATAAACTTGCCTTGACTTGCCTTTAATTTATTTTCTTTAGTTCCACCAGGAGTAAATTCACAATCTACCCAGCAGTATACAAAGTATTTACAACTAGCTGCACATTTACCAGTCCCACTCTGGTTCTTCTACCGTCGTTCAAGATCTGAGTATTTTTCCCACCACTGATTACATCAGATCATTGTCATATTTTGTATCAGGGTTGTATTAAACAGTTAACCCTCACAACAGTTGTGCAATGGGTTTAAACTTCAAATATTATAATTCATGGGTATTGTACAAACTGATGAGAACCAACATGTGTAATTTCTGGAGAAATCATAAATGAAAATGATTGTGCAGTCTTTTAACATCTAAATCAGTTAATATTATGGGCCATAATCAAGATTTGAAAACATTGTATCAGCCTGGCACTGACGCATCGAACACTCCCCAGGATCGAGGACATTTATATTACC
This sequence comes from Gymnodraco acuticeps, assembly GCF_902827175.1. NCBI lineage: Eukaryota > Metazoa > Chordata > Actinopteri > Perciformes > Bathydraconidae > Gymnodraco > Gymnodraco acuticeps. Next base: position 318,260 of record NW_022990812.1, read on the forward strand.
GGGTCGGGTTCAGTACCCAGCTTTGCTAGTGCAAACGAGTGCTTTGCAACTGATCACCATCATTATGGAGATGTGTGGAAAGGACAACTGGCTAAAAAAAAATGTAAGATAAAAAAAAGGCAATCTGCTTCCTTCAATTATTATGAACTCTTCTCTGAGTCTGACGGAGCATAAAGAAGAGCCATCATGGCTACCTACATCAGAATAAATATATTTACTCCTCAGGTCATCTTTAAGTATAGCCAAACATGTGTCACTCTTATCTTTAAGACTATTATACACTGTCAACAACCAAAACACACAGAATTAAATAAAAACCCATTGTTTGTTGTGTGCGGATACAAGCGGCCGAGATGGGTTTTCTCCGCAGGGTGGCTGGCGTCTCCCTTAAGGAAAAGGTGAGAAGTTCAGTCATCCCGGAGGGACTTGGAGTTGAACTGCTCCTCCTTCGTGTCGAAAGGAGCCAGTTGAGGTGGTCCTGGGCACCTCCCTAGGGAGGTGTTCCAGGCACGTCCAGATGGGAAGAGACCAAGGGGTAGACCTAGGACCAGGTGGAGGGATTATATCTCTTCGCTGGCCTGGGAGCGCCTTGGGATCCCCCAGTCAGAGCTGGTTGATGTGGCCAGGGAAAAGAAAGTTTGGGGCTCTCTGCAGGAACTGCTACCCCCGCGACCCGACCACGGATAAGTGGGAGAAGATGGATGGATGGATGTTTGTTGTGTGACTAAATCTTTTATCTTTAAAGCTTGGTTATGGTTCATGGTCCGCGCTGGCTGTGCCACTACATTTTTGTTTTTTCTCTTCCCATTGAAGCAGAATGGCAGTGACAATTCACTGTAAATGATTCTGATAGCGTTTCAGGTGAATCTCCTCCTTCATCTGGCAGACTGAGGCTTGGAGCCATTACTTATGAACTTTCACACTGTCTTAATTCTCAAATTAAACACCTGCCTCGTTCTCCACGAGGCGTTCTCTCCCTCTCTGGTTTTAGCTTCTCTTTGTCTTCCACCACCCTAACAGAACAGACACTGACACATTAAACACATTTCTTTTCATTGCAGTTTTACTTTTATATGGGATTTATACATTAGGTGATTTAAAAAAAATATATAGAACAATCTTTAAATACTTTTTCAATTATTTGATCAGGCACCGTTTAAAATATAACCCTAACCCAACACATGTATGTTCTTGTTAATGGGGAGCGACTTTGAAACATGATTAAGATGTTAATGTAGAGGGATATGTGCAGCTTGTGTGTGGGGAAAATATTCATACCTCAAGACTCACAAAATTACAAAAATAAATGTTTTGGAAAATAATCAAGGCTAGTCCTTACAGACTAGAAAGTTAAAAATAAATGTCAGTTGTTTTCTGCTTTTGTCCACAGCATGACAACCATCATATGCTTTGTCAGCAATCTGAAGGGAATCCCTGCATCACCGCAATATTCTCTGTAGAAGCCCCCCACCCCCCTTGTGTACTGATTAGTGTTTCTTTGCTGGACTCCCACTTTATACCGCAGCCCTGTTTAGGACAGAACCTCAACATAATGTAAAACAGGATGGATGTCAAGTCAGTTACTTAATTCATATCTATTTCAGTACACATCTCTTTCAAGATTACAAAATGTTGTCTGAATCTTCTAAGATAAATGAAAACATTTTGAAATGTCTTGAACGTCAAAAGTTGGGTTACTTTTTAGTAGAAAGTGTGTCGTCTATATCGGACATGTTTTTTCATGATCTTTATTATAATGTCACTGTTCTTTCAGCGGACAGATTTTTCTACAGCGCTCCATCAACAATTACATCTGATTTCTTTCCGACCAACATCACACTGACTGAAACTATAACAAATAGCACACTACTGTGATTTCTTTAAAGACAACTTTCACTTTTCTTCTGCAAATATTTGTAGTATTTTCAGTCCTTTTTTTCATTCAAATTATATTTTCCTCTGCCATATAAAGTCCACTATTCATCAGCTATGCTAATGCTGCCTCCCTTTCTCTCTATGGTGTATAATCACTCTAATCAGTCCATCACATCTCTAATTAAACAAAAGGTCACAGAGAGCAGCAGAGTACCACAGAGAGTCTTCATGTTCTCAGCCGTGTTCTTCTGTCTCATCCAGCTTTGCTGTGTATACCTAACATGGAATTCAGTGAAGTTGCAGGGTCCCTTTCTTAAGCTGGCTGTATGTCGTAATGTTGGTCAGTCCTCCACTTTGATCTGGACTGACATCTCAAACCTTGGATGGATTACTATGACTTTTTACACAGACATTCATGGTTTCAAGCATTTTAATAACTTTTTGGGATTTCCTTCACTTTACCAAAATTGCCACCATGAAGTTAATATCTTTATTTTTAACTTAAATGTAATTTTCCTCCCAAGATGAGTTGTTTGGTGAAATACCTGCCAAACCTGCATCACATCACTCTCAGCTTTATTTTGCGTTTAGTGCTAATTAGCAAAGGTTAGCATGCTAAAGTTAGCAGCATTCTGATTATAGCATTTACTTTAAAGCAAGTTTGTGCCTAAGCACTGTGACACACGATTGCTATCGTTCCTATAAGGATAAAGATGTCATTACTGGTAAAAACTATGGTTGTTAGAAGACCCCCTTCAAAATATCCAGCCCATACATTATAGTTTTTCTCGATTGCTAACACACATTTATTTTTAAATTGCTCAGTTTCTCAGAACACTAAACACAATTCACAAAACCACACACCCAAAGTGCAAAACACCTAATTTCTCCCGCTAAATGAAGAACTGCCCTCAAAACCACATAAACACTTACCTATTGCAAACTTTTGCACCAAATATAACACACTTCATTCATAATACTAGATGGTTTGACCACCCAGCTACAAACTGCTGAGCGTAATCTAAAGCACTTCCATCTGCTATGGGCAGGGCTGCACATAACTGGTGCGCAGGTGCGCATGCGCACCTCCGCCAAAAAAAGAGCACCAGGTCATTTTAAAAAAGGCGCATTTGCGTACCAACATTGAGAGAGGGAGAGGGAGAAGAGAAAAGAGAGGAGAGAGGAGAGAGAGAGAAAGATATTTGTGAGTTGCATATGAACTCAGGGCCGGCCCGTAGCACTGGCGTAATAGATGTTCGCCTAGGGCGCCAGATCTGGGGAGGCGCTGCGCTGGCAGTTCTGGGAAAAAAAACAAAACATTTTTGACCGTTGGGGCTCATCCTAATTTTCGGCCTTGATGTAACAACATTCATAATTAAGTAAATGTAACACCCTTTTCACCCCGGTTACACGTTTCATTTGCCCTGTACGATGGGCGCTGTAAGTGATGAAAATTAGGGATGTTGACTTATCTGGCGCCCGCAGCTCACAGCCAAAATGCGAGTGAGCGAGGGAGAGAGAGAAGGGCGCACCACCCGGTGTTGTTATTATAATCTGGTGCTAGCTGCTCTAACGGATATAAGAAGAAGATGTTTCTACAATAATGTGGAGGGAGAGTTCTCTCCAGTCAGACTGAGAGACTGATAACTACAGCTCAGTGAGGTAAAGGACTCTGAGTGTTTAGATAGTTCACTTTAGTCTAAGTTCAAACTGTAAGGATTTGCAGTACTCCCTCCTTCTGCTTCCCTTTTTGTTTGTTGTCTGTCTGTCTGTGTTTGTCTCCCGGGCTGGGCGTGGCTGACCTACTTCTGGTTCCCACCAATTCATCTCCGCAGCTGCTTCTCATTCATTCTGATCATCTACTCATCCACACCTGCTTATTAACCCGGTCTCCTCATCCAGTCTTCACCAGTTCGTCATCAAGATTACACTGGTAAACGTATTGCTTTCTAGCTTAGCCTGACACAACTGTGGAATCAGTTTTTTGTCTTACCTGTTTGTCTCTCTATTCAGAATCCATCATCACCTCCTCCGCTAGCCACGTCCAGCCACTTCCTCGTCGGATTCATCCGCTCTCCACGCAACCAGCTCCAGCCTGCTCGCTCCCCTCAGCTCTGAAACCCCTGCTCGCCACACTCCTGTCCGGTAGGACAAACCCTAACTCCTGCTCCAACCTACTCGCTCTCGGGAGTGTAAAGACACAGGCTCAACCCTCCGTTCATCTGCCTAGCGATAATCCCCAGCTCACTCCGGAGCCTCGGCTGAGGATCCCCATTCCCTCGCTTTTTTATCCCCTTTCCTGGACTATATTAACAACAGTTAGTATCCCCTGTCACGATTTGTAATTAAAACATTTTGCTGCTAACTCCTGTTTTTCTGTCCGTGTTTGTATTGTGGGTTCAGTCCTGAAAAGCGATCACGGAGCTTAACAGAACGAACTGGTCTTAAAATGAACCCCACAAACACCGGACCGGACTCCTCCACTGTCCAGTACGCCCTGTCTCATCAAGGCAATATTTTGGGTCAACATGAACAGTTAATCCGTGCGTTGGTGGACAGTAACCAATCCATGGCTCAGCACATCTCTAACCTGGCTGCTCAGATCTCCAACCTGACGGCAGCAGCTATAACTCCTGCCACCTCTAATCCGCCTCCAGTACCTACTCCATGCCGGGATTTCCCCATCACCGACCCTGAGCCGTTTCATGGTGAGGTGGAGAAATGCAGGGGATTTATCTTTCAGTGCAACAAGGTGTTTTGCCAGCGCCCCCAGTCTTTTTCTTCGTGTTGTGTTGAATTTGCTTTGTGGTAAAGCCTTAACCTGGGCTGAGGCACTGAGTTCATCAGTGGATTATGACTCCCTTTCTTTTGGAGTTTTTTCTGAACAACTGTCTTTAGTTTTTGATCACCCTGACTATTCTGGCTCGGCTGCCAATCGTCTGCTAAAGATACAGCAGGGGAATCGGTACGTGGCAGATCACTCCATTGAGTTTCGAACACTGGCGGCAGAAGCCCGATGGGACGAGGCGGCTCTAAGGGCAGTGTTCGTTAACACTAGAACCGCCAACGGGTACATTTTACCCGCAGCTGTTTTTTGATTGTATGTAACTTGTTTTCAATAAAATATTAAAGTCTCCCAGTCCGTGACTTTTCCTGAAAGTGTGTTATGTAGCACCCTATGTTGTTAACAATTGTCAATATGAAGTCAGATTGAAAAAAATCGCCAAAAAAATTGCCATTTATACCTATATCCGCCAGCGGGTAATATTTACCTCATAGAAAATGCAGCGTAAACATGACGTGTTGCTATAGCAACGCCTTTTGTCTACTGCGGTTCCTTATAGATAGATGGATAGATATATTGATAGATGGATAGAGAGAGAGAGAGATAGACAGATAGATAGTGTAACATCTTGGAGAATACAAGATCTTGGATGACTGAGCTCACGTTGAGGACGTAATGCATGTGTGCAGGTTACGTGACAGTTGAATAAAGATGGACACTCGGAATGAGAGAAGTAGTCCGCGTCATCTGTTTATGTAGACAATTATATGTCCATAGAACAGAACATTACAGATAGATCGATAGATAGATAGATAGTTATAGATAGAGAGATTTGTACCTAAACAAAACACAAGTCTAACACCAAGCGTTTTAAATCAGCACTCTTAGCGATATTTTATACTTCATGCTATCTGCACAAACTATATCATATGAAAAGCTGAGAGTCCACAGATTATATTGGTATAAGTTTCATCTCTGTGTGATCAAAACTCACTGTTCTACATGATAAATAAAAGAACATTGTACCTTGAAAATCAATAGCGGGTACATTTGACCCGTTGGCGGTTTTAAGTATACAGCGACCTCTGGCGGTTCTAGTGTTAAAGGATTAAAGGAGCAACTGAAGGACGAGCTGGCTGCTCGAGATGAGCCAGCAGACCTTCAATCCCTGATTTATTTGGTTTCTCGTCTCGACAGCCGGCTAAGGGAACGTCGTGCGTTGCGAGGACAGCGTCCACCAAATGCCTTTTCCAGTAAGCCGAGCTATCCTCCCAGAAGTGCTCCCTTTGATTCCACACCATCTGCGTTTTCCTCGCCATCTCACGTGGCCACCTTGGATAAGGAGGAAGCGATGCAGGTGGGAGGTGCAGGATTATCACCTGAGGAACGCCTTCGCCGCTTGAGGTTAGGAGAGTGCCTGTATTGTGGCAAACTGGGGCATCTCCTTGCCGGTTGCCCTGTCTGCCCAAACGCAGGCACTCGTCGGTGCATTTGGGGGTCCTGACGAGTACACTTCCTACCTCAATTATTACCCCTACTTTGCGCCGTTTCCTCATACCTGCCAGACTCTGTTCCAACTCTCAGACCTTGCCCCTTTCCGCCCTCATAGACTCTGGTGCTGAGGACAGTTTTGTGGACCTGGAGCTTGCCAACCAGCTGGGAATTAAATTGGAATCCTTATCGGACCCCATGACTGCTTATGCCTTAAATGGCCAACGCATCTCATCTCTAGGGTGACCCAGCAGACCTTACCTGTAACTCTGTTTATTTCGGGGAATCACAGAGAACAAATCCAACTCAAGGTCATTTCCGCTCCATCTACCCCGTCGGTTCTTGGTTACCCTTGGCTTCGCGCTCACAACCCTCATATTGATTGGGCTGGAGGAAGGATAATTGCTTGGAATCAGAAGTGTCACCTTAACTGTTTGCAATCAGCTGTACCTCCATTTCCTGCTAAACCAGTGTCTGCTCCTTGTGATTCTTCTGAGGTGGATTTATCTGGCGTACCTGCGGTTTACCACAATCTGGGGGAAGTTTTCTGCAAGGATAAGGCTCTTTCTCTCCCTCCTCACCGTCCATATGACTGCCCCGTCAATTTGCTTCCTGGAGCGCAGTTACCAACAAGCAAACTCTATAATCTGTCCCGGCCTGAGAGAGAGGCCATGGAGAAATATATCGGTGATTCTCTGGCTTCTGGAATAATCCGCCCTTCTTCCTCCCCTCTGCGTGCGGGGTTTTTCTTCGTGGACAAGAAGGATACATCACTACGTCGCTGTATTGACTTCCGTGGATTGAATAACATCACTGTGAAGAACAAGTACCCACTTCCCCTGATTAACTCTGCTTTTGAGCCTCTCCAAGGTGCCACCATCTTCTCAAAGCTGGATCTCAGAAACGCTTACCACTTGGTTCGGATCCGTCAAGGTGATGAGTGGAAGACCGCCTTTAACACTCCCCTTGGCCACTCTGAGTACCTCGTCATGCCCTTCGGACTCTCAAATACCCCAGCAGTTTTTCAGTCCCTGGTGAATGATGTTTTGCGGGATTTCCTCAACCGGTTTGTTTTTGTTTACATCGACGATATCTTGATCTTTTCCAAGAGCCTGGAGGAACACCAGAATCACGTTAGCCAGGTTCTACAGAAACTGCTAGAGAACAAGCTGTACGTCAAGGCTGAGAAGTGTGAGTTTAACCAGGAACGTGTCAGCTTCCTTGGATTTATCATCAGACAAGGCAGGCTGGAGGCGGATCCTGGAAAGATTCTCGCTGTCTCTGAGTGGCCAGTCCCCACGACACGGAAGGAATTGCAGAGGTTCCTGGGGTTTTATCGCCGGTTCATTAAAAACTTCAGCAGGATCGCAGCTCCACTCTCCAGTCTCACTTCCATCAAAGTCAAGTTCTCCTGGACCTCTGAGGCTAACGAGGCCTTTCTCAGACTCAAGTCTCTGTTCACTTCTGCTCCCATCCTCATCCAGCCGGACTCCAGCAAACAATTTGTTGTTGAGGCTGACGCATCAGACATCGGAGTGGGCGCTGTCCTGTCTCAGACAGCAGGACCAAACAACAAGCTTCACCCGTGTGCTTTTTTCTCTCGCCGTCTCTCCCCTGCGGAGAGAAATTATGATGTGGGCAACAAGGAACTGCTGGCAGTGAAGATGGCTTTGGAGGAGTGGAGACACTGGCTCGAGAGCAGCGAGCAGCCATTTCTGGTTTGGACGGACCATAAAAATGTGGATTACATCCAGTCAGCCAAGCGGCTGAACTCCCGACAAGCTAGGTGGGCTCTCTTCTTCGGCCGCTTCAACTCCTCCCTCACCTATCGCCCTGGTTCCAAAAATACCAAGCCCGATGCTCTGTCCAGATCGTTCTCGTCTGGGTGTCCAGTAACCTCTGCTGACTCTATACTCCCCCTGACTTGTGTTGTGGGAGCCATCACCTGGGAGATTAGTAATTCCATTCAAGAGGCCTTTTTGGAACAACCTGACCCAGGAAGCGGTCCGCCTAACCGTCAGTTTGTTCCCGACTCTGTTCGTTCACAAGTCTTGCAGTGGGTCCACAGTTCCCGTTTCTCGAATCATCCCGGTGCCAATCGAACACTTTCTCTCCTCCGAAGACACTTCTGGTGGCCTACAGTCGACAGGGACACTAGGGAGTTTGTGTCAGCTTGCACAACCTGTGCTAGGAATAAGGCCTCCCGTCAGAAACCCGCTGGGCTGCTCCAACCCCTTCCGATCCCTAGTCGACCCTGGTCACATATAGCCCTGGACTTTGTCTCCGGTCTGCCTCCCTCTCAAGGGAACACAACCATTCTAACAGTCGTCGATCGTTTCTCTAAGTGTGCACATTTTGTTGCTCTACCCAAGCTCCCTTCAGCCCTGGAGACCTCCAAACATCTTACCCAGCATGTTTTCCGTCGACACGGTATCCCAGCTGACATTGTCTCCGACCGTGGTCCACAATTCACATCTCAGGTTTGGAAGGCTTTTTGTCAGTCTCTTGGAGCTTCAGTTAGTTTAACATATGGCTTTCATCCCCAGTCCAACGGCCAAACTGAGAGGGCAAATCAGGACCTGGAGTCTGCTCTCCGCTGTGTGGCCAACAGTAATCAGAGGACCTGGAGCTCCCATCTACCGTGGGTGGAATACTCACATAATTCCCTCACCTCATCTGCCACGGGACTCTCACCCTTTGAAGCCTCTCTGGGATACCAGCCACCCCTGTTCCCCGAAGAGGAGAGCAGGGTCGGCTCTAGAACAAATCGAATGGGGGGGCAATCATTTACAAAGGGGGGGCACACACTGCCGTCAACAACCAACACACAAACACCAACGCAACTTAAAAAAACATGCTGTAAAGTCTATTGTCTTTCACACACATTGCAGGGTGTAGTGCTATTGTATAGCGCACCATGACTTGTGCATACATGCACGGTTGTGGCACGACCACCAAAACAGAAACATATAAGGACATAGGCCACCATATAAAAAGGGTGCAAATGTATTTAGTATCCTATCCATGTGAACATGTTTTAGGTGCACTTTGAGAGCAACATTAGGAGATCTATGGATAGTCTACATCTCTCAGCATCCATATGAAACAGAACTGTACACAGATTTACTTTTTCTTTATGGATATTTTACTAATCACTCCCCTTGTAAACTGTATTCTTGTGTTACTGTCCTATAGTATTTCATACCCGTTTTTTATTTATTCTCTTATTCTTTAATAACTATAATGATCATATAAAAGTATTCCTCGCAAATACTTGTTTACATAAATGGTGACCAAACCGTTTGAGACCCACTGAGATAAGTTAACCTACACTAAAGTTAACTATCTAAACACTGAGAGAGTCCTTACCACACTGAGCTGAGGTTATACGATCCTCTCAGTCTGACAGGAGAGGACTGTCCTCCACCTTGGTGTAGAAACAGCTCTTTATACCCGTTAGCATAGCTAGCTAACCAGATGCTAACATCAACATTCCACGTTACCGCTTGCGCACTCACAAAATGCGCTCATGCCACACACACACACAGAGCCGAGCTTGAATGAAACACAGAGACCCAGAAGTAAGCTACTTGTACTATACTGTATATCATATTATTTTCGATGGCTTTACTGTATAATCAGTGTAACAGATCGCCACTGGGCTTTCATCTAAACACACAGCCACGTAATGATAACAAAACAAAGGTCGGGGTCATTGGTCAAGCAACACACCAATCAGAGAGCTGCAGTGAGCACAGCTCAGGCTGTGTTTTATATTTGTATTCTTTATTTCTGACGTATTTCACACAAAAAACCTTAAGTGGAAACGTTTTCACTTATATGATTTAAAAAAAGAAAACGGCAAAGTGACAAGGCTTGCCCACCCTGCGTTGGGGGGGCACAGTGACTCATTTGGGGGGGGCATGGCCCGCGAATGACCCCCCATGACGCCGACCCTGGAGGAGAGTGAGTTGGCTGTTCCTTCTGTCCAGCAACATGTCCAACGTTGCCGTAAGATCTGGAAGGACACCCGCTTGGCTCTCCTCCAAACTTCCGCCAGGAGTCAACAGTCGGCCAACCGCCGTCGACATGTTGCTCCCCCTTACGCCCTTGGACAATCGGTGTGGTTGTCCTCCAAGAACATCCCCCTCCTCACCGAGTCCAAGAAACTGTCCCCTCGGTTTATTGGTCCCTTCCACATTGTGCGACTCATCAAACAATCCCTCTGCTGTCCGTTTAAGGCTCCCCAGAAATATGAGAATCCATCCCACTTTCCATGTCTCTCAAATCAAGCCAGCTCTCACCAACGACCTGTGCCCTCCGGCCGTTCCCCCTCCTCCCCCCCGTGTCATCGATAACCATCCAGCCTACTCCGTGCGGCGTCTCCTGGATGTTAGACGCCGGGGTAGGGGTCCACAATACTTGGTGGACTGGGAGGGCTACAACTTGGAGGAACGTTGTTGGGTTCCTCGTTCTCGAATCATGGACCCAGTCATGGTCAGGGAATTCCACAGGGCCCATCCTGACAGGCCTAGTGGTCGCCAGGAGGCTCCCGTTGAGGGGGGGGGTACTGTAAGGATTTGCAGTACTCCCTCCTTCTGCTTCCCTTTTTGTTTGTTGTCTGTCTGTCTGTGTTTGTCTCCCGGGCTGGGCGTGGCTGACCTACTTCTGGTTCCCACCAATTCATCTCCGCAGCTGCTTCTCATTCATCCTGATCATCTACTCTTCCACACCTGCTTATTAACCCGGTCTCCTCATCCAGTCTTCACCAGTTCGTCGTCAAGATTACACTGGTAAACTTATTGCTTTCTAGCCTAGCCTGACACAACTCTGGAATCAGTTTTTTGTCTTACCTGTTTGTCTCTCTATTCAGAACCCATCATCACCTCCTCCGCTAGCCACGTCCAGCCACGTCCAGCCACGTCCAGCCACTTCCTCGTCGGATTCATCCGCTCTCCACGCAACCAGCTCCAGCCTGCTCGCTCCCCTCAGCTCTGAAACCCCTGCTCGCCACACTCCTGTCCGGTAGGACAAACCCTAACTCCTGCTCCAACCTACTCGCTCTCGGGAGTGTAAAGACACAGGCTCAACCCTCCTTTCATCTGCCTGGCGATAATCCCCAGCTCACTCCGGAGCCTCGGCTGAGGATCCCCATTCCCTCGCTTTTTTATCGCCTTTCCTGGACTATATTAACAACAGTTAGTATCCCCTGTCACGATTTGTAATTAAAACCTTTTGCTGCTAACTCCTGTTTTTCTGTCTGTGTTTGTATTGTGGGTTCAGTCCTGAAAAGCGATCACGGCGCTTAACACAAACAGTTTGGTCACAATTTATGTAAACACATATTTCCAAGGCACTCCTTTATAATTATTGGGATAAACAGGTTTGAAATCATTCAAATGTATACTATAGGACAGTAACCAAAAATATCCTTTAAAACTGGAGAGATACAAAAAAAAAAATGCATTAATAAATAAATGTTAATGTAAAATAAGATATGAATGAACAACATAAATAAAATAAGTTACATTCATTTGTTATTGGCTATGGTAGGTTATTGGTTATGTTCACATACTTATTTGATTACATCCACTTGTCTAAAATGACAACAGAGACTTTCGACCCAAACCCAGCTGCTGACTTGTGGATGCAAGCATCTAATCACAGACTCAACCAGAGAGGAAGAAGTAGGCCTACATCATCAGCTACCATGTCTGACAGAGAGGAAGACAGTGAGGAGAACAGTCAGGAGGGTAGTGATGACAGCTTGTAGGATTACTGGTCGTGCTAATGTTGTCTTGTGTTCACCTCTGTGTGTGTGTTCTGTGTTCACCTCTGCACGTGTGTTCTGTGTTCACCTCTGCATGTGTGTTCTGTGTTCACCTCTGCATGTGTGTTCAGTGCCGTGTGTCTGGCAAATAAAGTCAAGACCCCCTCAAAAGTTACGGTTTATTTCATTTTAAGGACGAGCACCAAGCAACATCTCCAGGTGCTCCTTTGAGAACCAGGGCAAACAAGTTATGTGCACCCCTGGTTATGGGCTATGCTCTGTACAGAGAGGGTTCTGCAGAGAAAGATTGCTGAGTTTACAGAAATACAGTAAATGAAGAAATACAAATGAGTTGTTGAAATAAATCACATTGTATTCAAAAATAACATTGTGCAACATGCATCTCAGCACATAGTTACTATGCTTCGGATCTCTCTAAGTGTGATGGCATTGTTTGCCCAAACCCAGTTTGTAACTGTTGCTTCCTGCCTCATTGAACATCCTTAGCCTTCCACCTCTTTGTTTCTCAGTCCTTCAGATAAACAACAGAGACATAGTGTTGGTCAGTGTCTGTGTTACATCAAAGTAAGTTTACCACAGTACATTGTGCAGGAACTGTGTACAGTTATAGTCTGCAACATGCCAACAACTCAATTACAGTAATGAAGTAAATACATTTCACACAACAGATATAAGCTCTGATATATCATGAGTTATGCAGAGCTACAAACTGGTAACCTGTTATCAAGTCTAAGTGTCCGGATTACAGAGGCGACAGTAAATCGGCTTAGATTAGGCTGAACCCTCCGTCCAGCCTCTCATAGTCAAACCATGTGATAACATTTCATTTCATTAGAGAGTATACTTCTTTGTCCACGTCCTCTCCCTCCAGCTCTACCTCTACCTCTCATTCTCCCTCCTCTCACTCTCACCCACCTCTTCCTCCTCTCACTCTCACCCACCTCTTCCTCCTCCTCTCACTCTCAGCCCAGCTCTTCCTCTTCCTCTTGCTTCCATGTTGGCTTCCATTGTTGCTGTAAGAAAGTTCTCACCTGTGGTCTTTTATAGTGCTAACATCCTGATTGATGAGCCAACACTGATGCTACCAGGTGTTTGCTCAGGTGGAACGTGTTTCTTGATCATTGATCCATGTGTGAGGCTTTTTGAATATCAGTGTTTTAAACCTGCTAACACGTGACTTCATGTCAGATTCCTGTGTCTTACGTGGAGAAACGTGTGCAGTGGTTTGCAAAAAGTGCCGTGTTGATTTGCAAATTGTGTGAAAAGCTGAAAACGTGTTTAGAGTTTTGGAGATTTGAGCCGATGTTTTGCTCTTTCAGTGTCAGTTAAAATAATTGTGCTTTATGTATAATTTTAGTGTGTTAGCAATCGAGAAAAACTGTAATATGGGGGAGGCGTGTGGCGCAGTGAATAGAGCCTTGGTGTTGGGATCAGGTTCAAACCCCACTGCAGTCAGCATGTCGTTGTGTCCCTGAGACATTTCACCCCAAATTGCTCCTGTGGGGATTGTTCTCAGTATTGAGTATGTAAGTCACTTTGGATAAAAGCGTCTAACAAGTAACATGTGATGTAATGGATTAATCGCATGATGTCCACGATTAATCGCAAATGAATCGCACATTTTTTATCTGTTCTAAATGTACCTTATAGGAATATTTTTAAATTTTAAATACTCTTATCAACATATGAGTGGACAAATATGCATTCTGCAAATGTTTGTTTATTATCATTGGAACAATGACAAATATTCTCCTGAATATTCTCAACACAACAACCTGGAACCTCTCTCTCTCACACTCTCTCTCTCAACCCTGTGTACTTACAATCCGGTTTCCGATCAAAACACAGCACCGGGTGGTTGACTTCCGGTTTGATGAGGGATTGAGCAGACGTGTGCGCGGAGGGCTCCTGACAAACTTTTCTATACCTTACAAATACCATTCAAAGCCAATTTGGTAACCGATTCAAACCACGCTCATATTTAAGGGAACTATGAAGTAATGTCTAAGGGGAAACAGAAACAGCCATCGACATCAACCACACAAACAACCAGAGCTGCGACCACAGCGGCTAAGATAGCAGCTAATATGGCTGCCGCTTGCCCAGTTACCAAGGGAGACCTGGAGGCTCTTATCAGCAAACAAAGTGATAGTTTCAAATCCGACATGGCTAGACTGATACAAGAATCAACAGACTCCCTGGAGAGGTCGGTAAACTCACTGGGACAACAAGTGGCATCGTTCAACAGCTGTCTCGACAAAACCGAAGTAGTGGTGGGTGAAAACTTTGGGAAACTCACCGTGATGGAAGCCGCTGTTCAGTCCCTACAGTCCCAAACCATCACACTCCAGGAGCGAGTGGACGACCTCGAAAACCGGTCCAACTTGAGGATAATAAACATACCCGAGGGGCGCGAGAGGGGTCAGGACCCGACAAAGTTTGTGTCTGACTTGATAATGGAGGTGACGGGTCCCGGTGTTCTCAGCAGACCTCCGGAGATAGAACGAGCCCACCGTTCCCTCTGTCCCAGACCGGGAGACTCCAACAACAAGGGGAAGCCTCTGGCCTTCATTGTAAAATTCCTCTGTTTCCAGGAAAAAGAGGCAGTCTTAAGATGGGCCAGACAACACAAGCTGGATTACGGCGGCACCGAGTTGAGAGTTTATCCTGATATCAGCTCCGTCCTACCCATCAATAATTCTCTTTACCAGAAAGGAATAACATTCCGCCTGTTGCACCCAGCTCGTCTTCATGTTTCTTTCAGAAATGACGACTACTACTTTGACTGTCCGCAAAAAGCCCAGGACTTCTACAACCAACGCATTGTCCCACCCGAGTAACGCTAGGCTGTGGAGCACGGACTTTCTCTGGACTGAATGCACGGCAAATAAACACTCACTAACGGCCATCTCAGGAAACTGTGAAGTTGAAATGTTTAACCTGAGTCTGTTTGTATTAAGATATCCTGATTATGGATCCACCATGAGGTATGGATGGATGTTGTTATCCAGCATGTGCACTAGCTTTCCTCTGTTGTTGTATGATGTTTACTGTGGCCACTTCCGGTTTTAAAGGGGCACGGTCCGGGGAACCAAGCCTTGCTAGGAACCATTTCTGGTTTGTGCGATTAACTTTGTATTGGCTACAAACAACACTAGACTGTTTACTCTACATGTCAGACCAATAGTAGAGATAGGAGCCCTGTCTGCTCAGGAACATTAGTTAAATTATAGGTTAATGTCATACGGAAGTGACATATTTTTTTGGAGTCCTGCTGCTAGTTCTCGTTTTAGGAACAAGCTTAGGAAAGGGAATATATGTTTGGCTCTCCTTTTTGAGAGCATTTTTTTGGGGAGAAATTGGGTGTTAGGTCCTACTATATGTTTATTTGTTGTATTTTTGTTGTTCGTTTCTCCTGCTTTCCATTAAATAGGCCCCATGCTACCTCTTCATATACTTCTGTGTCATATTTTGATGATGGTTAATGTAACAGGAAATGGTGGAGCATGTCTAAGACTTGTCTCTTGGAATGTTAAGGGCATGAATGCCCCGGTTAAAAGAGGCAGGATTTGTTTCCACTTAAAACACCTTAAAACCGAAATTGCCTGTTTACAAGAAACTCATCTGACCACCAAGGACCACCATAGGTTAAAGGCATCATGGGTTGGCCAAACCTTTCATTCCAATTTTAGTAGTAGAGCAAGAGGCGCAGCTATTGTGATGCATAACAAAATACAGTTCAGCCCGACTAAGGTTATAGCGGATCCTCAAGGTCGCTTTGTGATAGTCTCTGGTTCCCTCAATAATATCAATGTTGTTCTCGCCAATCTATATGCACCCAACTGGGATGATGAAGCATTCATGGGAAAGGTGATATCATTATTACCCAACCTAAACTCCCACCATTTGATTTTGGGCGGTGATCTCAACTGTACAATGGACCCGCGTTTAGACAAATCTAGCCCAAAACGGGACTCCCCCTCTAAAATGGCTAAAGCCATCTCTTTATTTATGAGTCAAACAGGATGTGTGGACCCATAGCGTTTTCTCTACCCCAAAGCGAAACAGTTTTCTTTCTACTCCTTGGTTCACAAGACATTCTCGAGAATCAACTATTTTTTTATCGATAACTATTTTCTTCCCGCTGTCAAAAGCATAGAATACTCACCCATAGTGATATTCGACCACGCCCCATTGCTACTTGACCTCTCATTCACACTGTTACAAAAGACACGTCCCCCCTGGAGACTGAACTGTACACCGTTAAACGATGATCGATTCTGTGAAACAATCTCTAAAGCTATTGTTAATTTCCTTATCAATCAATCAACAACTTTATTAATCCCGCAAGGGGCAATTGGTTATGAGCAGCAGCTCATGTCATGTATACAGGCAGGAACATACAAGAAGAAAACACACAGATACACCCGGGAGCACAGATGTGGATAATTCCAATTTACACTATAAATAGTTCATAGCATCACAATAATAAATAAATAAATAAATAATCAAGTTAAAAGCCTTTCAAGAATTTAAAAGTTTGAGTGCAGAAGGGATGAATGATTTAGAAAAGCGATTAGTCCTTTGAGCAGGTAGAGCATATCTTCGCCCTGATGGCAACAGACGAAATTCATGTGAAAGTACATGACCTGGAGAGTTCAGAATGCTCTCTGCTTTCCGCAGAATCTGTTGGTTAAAGAAGGAATTTAAGTCTCTCTGTTTCACGCCGATGATCTTAGAGCAGGTTTTAACAATGCTGTTCAGGCTCTTCCTGTCTTTCAGTGTGAGGCTATGGAACCAGCAGATAAAAGAAAAACAAATACGGCTCTCAATGAATGCTTGGTAAAAACGACAAAGAATGAAGGGCCTGACAGAGAAAGAGTTCAGTTTGCGAAGAAGGTGCATTCTCTGTTGACCCCGCTTCACAATACACTCAGTATTCACATCAAATTTGAGGTGGTCATCGAAAATGGTGCCCAAGATGATGTGACAATTTCTACCTTGTCATTGTGTATGATGCACTCCTTAGGAACATTCTTGTGACGTCTAAAATTCAATTCCTGGGTTTTGGAGACATTTAAATCCAGAAAACTGTCGTCACACTAGGAAATAAAATCGGTAAGAGCACACTCGTGGCCTGATTCTGAGCCGCTAAGGAGGGACAAGAGGGCGGTATCGTCAGAGAATTTAACCAGGTAGCTGTTGTCTTGCATGCTCCTGCATTTATCAGTGTACATTATAAAAAGTAGGGGCGAAAGAACGCATCCTTGAGGCGAGCCCGTGGAAGTGATGACAGAGTCAGAGAGGCGTCCATTGACAAACACCTTCTGCTCTCTATTAGTTAGAAAGTTTAAAATCCATAAAACAAGTTGATCGGGCAGTTTACAATGACATAATAGGCTCTCCACCAGGAGATGCGGCTGCATTGTGTTAAATGCTGAAGAAAAGTCAGCAAACAAAAGCCTGGCATGGGCTTGTGGCTTTTCAAGGTGTTTGTGGAGGGTGTGCAGTATAAGAAGCTTTGCATCCTCTACACCTCTCCCTGCCTGATACGCAAATTGTAGTGGATCAAGTTCACCACCTACTGACATGACGAGGCCTTTAACCATTTTTTCAAACATTTTCATTACCAATGACGTTAAAGCCACCGGTCTGAAGTCATTTAGGACTTTAGGATGAGGTTTCTTAGGGATGGGAATTACAGTTGAGGATTTCCACATATCAGGAATTTGGCTATTCTCAAGTGACAGTTGGAATATATGCTGGAAGACACCACAGAGTTCGCTAGCACAATACTGGAGTGTACGCCCACAGATATGGTCAGGACCTGGGGCCTTCCTAATATTGACTCGTTTTAAAGGCATGGTCACACTGCCCAAAACGCATGAATTACGTAAAAATGTTGTTAAGATTTGGTTGTGCGTGATTGTTAGTGGAGAATTTGACAATTTTTGCTGATTTACGTGATGAAAAATCACCGATGAATTGCGCAAGAACTACGGAAATGTCACGTACAAATCACTAACAAAGCACGCACTTCAGCGCAAATCAGAGCATAGCCCCCAAACATGGCCAATAGGTGTTTGTGAACGACGAAAGCTCCACGCATAACCTGCGCTCTATCACTAATGAACTGCGTATAGGTCGCGCATGAATCACGCAGGAATCACTTATGGATCGCTCATGAGCCGCTAACAACGGGCGTCACTATCGCATCCGCTCCGCGCATATATAAGCTGGCACTGACGGGGGTGTGGCATTACCGTTTCAACAGTCGAAGCCACCACATCATACTATAGAGAAGAGACCATGCCTCCCAAGAAAGGCCGTCAGCCATCCAAGACCAGGGAGAAGAAGAGGAAGGCCCCAACTGCTCCAGTAGATGTGCCTGTAGATGCTCCAGTAGATGCTGTGCCTGCTCCTACTGAAAATAATGCCGCTGAAGATGAAGATGAAGAGGTCGCCAGGTCCCCGAGCCCTCCACCTGCTCTGGAAGGATCTTGGGTCTTCATTGCGGAGCTCCACCATCAGTCGATCATACAAGCCCAGCTCTGGTCTTCTAAAGATCCACTCTCTCACCCAGATGTTTCTAGCTTGTCTTCTCCTCCTTCTTCTCCTTCTCCTGATCAGCAGCTGATCATTCTGGTTCTGGAGCAGGAATACTAGGACATCTCTCCTCTGGGGGTTCATGCTGATGAGATGTGTACCCCTTGGCAGCAGGACAATAATGGCAGGACTTGAAAAAATAGCCGCTTTTATATAGTGCCAATCATACGTGAGTTGTTAGTGATACATCAGTGACTCATCAGTATTTCATAAGTATTGCATGCGCTTATTTACGTGTTCTGTTAGAGGTATATACGCCAATAAAGATTTTTTTAAGTGATTGTCAGTGATTTTAAGTGAAATATACGTGTTACTAGTGCGGAACATGCGTGATATGTCTGTTATTCTTCAGTGAAAAGTCATCGATGAACGCGATAGCGGCAACATTTTCGCGAACAATCACTAATATTCTACGCATATTTCGCGCATTGTCCACGTAAGAACTACGCAACCTACGCAGAAATAACGTAAAAACAGCTTAAAACTGCGTAAAGTCTTACGCAAACCGATTTTTGAGCTGCTCAAAACCAGGAATCGCGTAAAACGATGATCGGGCGTACATCCACATACAACACATCCTCACTCCCAGGTCGGCCTATGTTGACGTTATGTCAAGTCCCCTGTCGGCTTTTTCCAACGCAAGGGGGGGGGCCTTAGCGTCCATTTTCAACGCAAGGGGGGGGCCCTTAGCGTCCATTTTCAGCTTTCCGGGAAGTCCATATGCTTCTATGGACGCTCATGGAAGCACGGCATTCGTTTGTGTCGGCTGCCCTTAAAGGCAATGTGAGCGACCATTCTCATTGGATAACGGAGAATTGTACACCCGGAAGTAAGTATTCCCCTTACTGTCGATTGATTTTACAGTGATATCTGCACTACTCATCGACTAAAAAACACCAGATTATCCTTGTTAATTACACAACATTGATTGGTTTAAATTGTGTGCAATGCTTTTGTATTTTTCCCCTTCGATTCGGAGAAACAAATGTGTTTTCGGAGTAAAGGATGGCAGAAGACACTACACTACCCAGAATCCCCAGCTATCGTTTGGACTGCAGAAAAAAAAAAACATGGCCGAACTTCGTTTTATTCTCGATGGAAAATGCCTATTTTAAAGTTAGTTTGGCCATTAAAATGCGTTTTGATGTCATTTGATGCGAGAAATATGAGTTGTTATTTCAGATTATGTGTGCAGTGGATGTACATGATCTTTAGTTTGCTAGTTATTACGAAGATTACTTCAGGAAATTGCGTCCATAACGTTTTCATTGTTACCAAGGTGGTTGCTAGGGACGCTGCTATCGATATTATTTCTGTTATGTTGTGTAACTGTTTAATGGTGTTATCTTTATTGCTACCCCCTTCCCCGTCAATGTATAGTGTTGGTCCACAGCGCAAACATATTAGTTTAACAAAATCCGCATCTAAAGATAGCCTACGTTATTTTCCCCTGTGCAATTCCAGTCTCACATCTCACAGCACATCGTCATTAACAAATAACGGAAACAGACCGAAAACATTTAAAAAAAATACAATAATACTTTATTCCGAGTGTGCTTGCTTTTCTCTTTGGAAGTCATCACATAACGGCATTGTAATACACGGTTCGGCTGCATTAAATATTACATATCTGCCGTAGTTCTGTATTTATAGAGCCCTGATGAGAAGACTTCTAGACAAACATGAGGAACTGAAAACGTGACGTGGATCATAAATATATCAGCCATTAAACAACATCTTACATTTCTTTTCACACAATACGTCTCCTTGCAGTATCAACACTAATTCGGCTGACTTTTATATTTGATCCAATTGGTAGATAGGCTGTATTTACACCATAAAGGTGCACAGCTGATATAAAGGGACACCTAGTGGTTAAAGCATGTTATTGAATTTCATTATTTTTATTATTAGATATTAATAGGATCCCTATAAAGTATATTAATTACTCGTTATTCTCTACTAATAGTTAATTAAAGACCGTATATAATGACTATTTTGCACATCCCTTTCAAGATTTCAAGATTTTCTAAGGTTTATTGACATATCATATAGGCCTACACAACTATGGTGTAGTTATGCATTGAATGAAAAACTTGGGTCGCAGGTTCCTCAATAGTGCATTACAAGACATCTATCAATATGTGTGCATACCTCCAGCAATGTTAACTATGTTGAAGCAATTATTTTAACTGATATTATACATAATGTATTATACTCTTATAAGATATATGTAGATATTTCATCTCCGACCTTGTCAGGTATTGAACAATCAATAAATAAAGAACACAGAATTGTTGAATATAAAACACAGAATTTGTGTGATTATACTAAATGATTTACAAATAAACACCACTGCATTTTAACTGTTACACATGCTGATGTAACGCAAATGTTCCAACTTGAGATCAATAAAGTATATCTTATCTTAAGCTGATCGATGGCTACTGCCATATTTGCAAAATGTGGTCTGAACCTTAACAAGTGCATGTTTCAGGCTTATCAATTAATGTAATGTAATGTTATCAATTAACAACAGGGGTCACAAACATAAGACCAGCTGTTAAATAAAGCTCTTCTGACCTTAGCTGGCATGTGTGTATATATATTAATGCTGCCCATTATGGGCACAAGCAATTTTCACCCATTTATTAATTATATGTTTTAAATGTGAGTGTTTCCTATCCCCTAAACCTCCAGGGATGTACACAGTTTAATACTGGCAACTTCTTATTATGGGAAATACGAAAACGTCTTTTAAAACTACAACTCCCAGTAGAGACGTGCCATAGATACAGAACATGTTGCGAAACAGAATAGCCAGCATGTGTAGTTCTGGGGATGGGGTGGGGGAGGGGGGGACGCGGTGGACCCGTTCAAATCCAGTTTTGGACAGTCTGCCGTGATTCCATCCCATTTCAAGTGCTGTTCGAGAATCGGCGTAACCCTCGGAGCACACTCTCCAATCACAGAGCTTGAGGACTATCACGGGGTTTGTCAAACAGAACACATGGTGTAGTCCAAACGATAGCTGGGGATTCTGGGTAGTGTAGTGTCTTCTGCCATCCTTTACTCCGAAAAAACATTTGTTTCTCCGAATACAAAAATACAAAAGCATTGCACACAATTTAAACCAATCAATGTTGTGTAATTAACAAGGATAATCTGGTGTTTTTTAGTCGATGAGTAGTGCAGATATCACTGTAAAATCAATCGACAGTAAGGGGAATACTTACTTCCGGGTGTACAATTCTCCGTTATCCAATGAGAATGGACGCTCACATTGCCTTTAAGGGCAGCCGACACAAACGAATGCCGTGCTTCCATGAGCGTCCATAGAAGCATATGGACATCCCGGAAAGCTGAAAATGGACGCTAAGGGCCCCCCCCTTGCGTTGAAAATGGACGCTAAGGCCCCCCCCCCTTGCGTTGGAAAAAGCCGACAGGGGACTTGACATAACGTCAACATAGGCCGATCTGGGAGTGAGGATGTGTTGCCACATACAACCACTGAGGTTCCACGTCAGAAAAAATGATGAAATACGCAAATGACAGATGTATCGCGTAAGACTAAAAATGTGTGCAAAATTCATACGTAATTCATGCGTTTGGGCAGTGTGACCATGCCTTAAGAGATTCCTAACATCATCCTGTTCAATGACTATGTCTGAGCAACCCAGTCTCATGGCATTTCGTGTTCACCACCACGATTTTTAATCTATTGATTCGTGTTCACCAACACGATTTTCCCCTTTTTTTCGTGTTGCACAGCACGATTTTAAAAGCAATGTATTTCTACTGATAATGTGTTTCGTGCCTGCAGCACGTCTTTTTCTCCGGTCGGGTCGTGGAAGACCGGAAGCTGTGTGGTTCATAAAAACATGTTCTAACTCAATATCAATCACAATTATTGCTTTTATTTTAAATCGTATAATTTCTGACTTTTGTTGCCGTCTGTGAGGAAAATAAATGGGGCTCAGAGCCTCAGGATACTGAAATCTGTATTTTTAAATATTTTTTTCCTTCTAATTTGTTATTCTTTTCAAAATAACACACTGTTATTTACTCACCAATAACACACAATTATCCTTGCTTTTATTTATTGGTTTAATTCCATAATCTCGGGCTTTTTTGGCGTTCGTCAGGAACTGAATTTCAAAATAAAAATAACCGGAAACAGACGTAGGCCTATAAGGGACATTTCGAGAATCATTGCGATTGTCAACATTTCTAAGTTTAGGATGGCCGAAGACACTACACTACCCATAATCCCCAGCTATCGTTTAGTTACGCCGAGCGTCAAACAGCTGTTTGAAATGGATCGAAACCACGCCAGACTATCCAAAACTGGAATCGAACGCCCCCCCCCAGAACTACACATTCTGGCTATTTTGTTTCGCAAAATGTTCTATGGGACGTCTCTACTGAACGTTTACGTTTATCCCACAATTAGAAGTTGCCAGTATTAAACACATTGGTGTTATCAAATATAAAACATATAATTAATAAATGGGTGAAAATCGCTTGTGTCCATAATGCGCAGCATTAATATATACCCACATGACAGCTCATTGTTACTTTGTGATTCTACTCCAATACAATTCAGAGGTTAACCTGGTATCTTTACTCCACTACACTTATTTGAGTTACTTTGCAGATTCTGATTAATTATGTGAAATATAAACAACCCTTAAATCAGACTTTAGTTACACCTGAGTAAAATTCAGGTAAGGTGATTGTCAAGTGCCAACAATCAGGAGAGATATTTGATAGTTGGTGCTTGAGAAGACTAAACATTTATGTGCAATTGACATGAATGGAAACGAGTAATAAAGTATATTCATTACTCGTTATTCTCTACTAATAGTTAATTAAAGACTGTATAATGGCTATTTTGCACATCCCTTTCAAGATTTCAAGATTTTCAAAGGTTTATTGACATATCATATACACAACTACGGTGTAGTTATGCAATGAATGAAAAACTTGGGTCACAGGTTCCTCAACAGTGACATCTATCAATATGTGTGTACCTCCACCATTAAACTGTCATATTCTGCACATTTCTTATTCCATCTACATACATAAGAGTATAATTCATATGTATAATATCAGTTAAAATAAGAGCTTCAACATAGTTAACATTGCAGGAAAGCAATATATTAGACGTTAAGTACTTTGTCAGGCTTAATATTTATCTGTAGATAGATACCCCCAACGTTTTTTTCTTATTTAAAAGAAGACCTTAATCTGTTATTTAATGTTTAAATAAAGGTTAATTCGTTTTTCTGTTTTGCACCTCCTCATATTAATATCTTTGTACATCCTGCACTAAACTGTTTTATTGTAGAGATCACTTATAGTATCTTCTTGATTTTTTATATTCTATATTTCTATCTCAGACCTTCTACTTTCCCCCTATGAAAGTATGTACTCTTAATATTTTTTTAATCAAATATAACACATAAAAACAATAATTCAATAACGTGCTTTAACCACTAGGCGGTGCACACAAGGTACACACAGCCATAATAACTTTGTATTATTAGTGTAGGACACTTATGTATGTACAACATCTGAAGATGTGTATTGTTATTCATGCTTTCACATAATTTTACAGCATATTGCTATATTATTTCAGACTCAATATTTACATTCTTACATTCAAAGAAAATCAGTAATATCTTTAAAAACTACAAGTCCTTTTATATCAGCTGTGCACCGTTATGGTGTAAATATAACCTATCTATGAATTAGATCAAATGTAAAAGTCAACCGAATTAGTGTTGATACTGCAAGGAGACGTATTGTGTGAAGATAAATTGAAGATTTTGTTTAATTGTTGATATATTTATGATCCACGTCAAGTATTCAGTTTCGGCGGCATTTCTTCAGTTTTTCCAAAGGTCTTCTCATCAGGGCTCTATAAATAAAGAACTACGGCAGATCTGTAATATGTAATGCAGCCGAACCGTGTATTACAATGCCGTTATGTGATGACTTTCAAAGAGAAAAGCAAGAGCACTCGGAATTAAGTATTATTTTATTCTTTTAAAATGTTTTCCGGATTTCATATAATATAAACACCAAATCCCAGCATGCATTGCGGCTAAAACATCCAATCAGCGAGCTTAAACCATAGCTGAGGATCTTGGGTAATCGCTCGAAATGCCTACGTCTGTTTCCGGTTATTTTTATTTTGAAATTCAGTTCCTGACGGACGCCAAAAAAGCCCGAGATTATGGAATTAAACCATGAATTAAACCAATAAATAAAAGCAAGGATAATTGTGTGTTATTGGTGAGTAAATAACAGTGTGTTATTTTGAAAAGAATAACAAATTAGAAGGAAAAAAAGATTTAAAAAATACAGATTTCAGTATCCTGAGGCTCTGAGCCCCATTTATTTTCCTCACAGACGGCAACAAAAGTCCGAAATTATACGATTTAAGATAAAAGCAATAATTGTGGCTTGATATTGAGTAAGAACATGTTTTTATGAACCACACAGCTTCCGGTCTTCCACGAACCGACTTGAGAAAAAGACGTGCTGCAGGCACGAAACACATTACCAGTATAAATATATTGCTTTTAAAATCGTGCTATGCAACACGAAAAAAATGTTCACCAACACGATATGCCATGAGACTGGGTTGGCAGTCGACACGTTGGATGAGATCCGAATTATCTCAGTCCCTCGTCCTCCACAATGTTAATTGTCCTGCAAGCTGTAGCCACCCATTTAGCTATCGCTGTTGAAAGCTTGCTGCTCGTAGACCCCGTGTCCAGGCGTCTCCCCGGCAAACGTTCAAGCGTGGTTTGCCGCAAGCGAGCGGCAGGAGCGGGGCTGTCAGCATCAGCTGTGTGCTTGGCTTGCTGTTTAAAACACCTTTTCTTGTATCCATATCTCTCGCTAGAATCTCCCACCATCCAACTAACAACAACAACGTCAAGCCTTTGGGCTCTGAAACTACGGGGAGGGCCGAGGACAAATACACATGCGTCAATCGCACGTTAAAATAATTTGTGCCGTTAAAAAAAAATTGCGTTAACTTGACAGCTCTAGGAAAAATACTAAAAGGTTGTTTGTATGTATAACGCATGCGTTATTACCTTAAATTAAAACATTTACAAATTATGTATTCAGCAATATCTACATGTCCACTAAACCATGGTTAATGTAATTATAACAAAATATTATGGCAAAGGTGTCACAGCTCAATTTATAGAAATATTTTGGTTCAAATAAGACAAGGAAAATAAGTTTTCTGCTATGGAACACTAACTTCACCTGCATGAAGGTGTCTTTATCCACATCCTCCACACCTTTACTTTCTGCCGCACATCATCAGCACACTACTTCAGTGGATGTCTGCTCATCACCTCAAGCTCAACCTTGTCAAGACTGAACAGCTTTTTCTTCCGGGAAAAGATTGTCCCACTCTTGACCTGACAATCAACATCGGCACCTCTGTTATTTCCCCGACTCAGACTGCAAGGAATCTGGGTGTGACCCTAGATAACAACCTGTCCTTCACTGCAAACATCGCTGCTACAACCTGTTGCTGCAGATACACGCTTTACAACATCAGGAAGATACGTCCCCAGCTGACCCAGAAAGCCACGTAGGTTCTGGTCCAGGCTCTCGTCATCTCATGCCTAGACTACTGCAACTCCCTCCTGGCTGGTCTACCTGCATGTGCCATCAGACCTCTGCAGCTCACCCAGAATGCAGCGGCTCGTCTGGTCTTCAACCTTCCTAAATGTTCCCACACCACGCCGCTCCTCCGCTCCCTTCACTGGCTTCCGGTAACTGCTAGAATCCACTTCAAGACACTGGTACTTGCGTACCATGCTGCGAATGGATCTGGCCCTTCCTACATCCAGGACATGGTTAAATTGTACACCCCAGCGCGTGCACTACGCTCTGCATCAGCCAAACTACTCGCTGCACCCTCGCTGCGAGGGGGACCCAAGTTCCCATCAGCAAAAACACTTGGGTTTGCTATCCTGGCTCCAAAATGGTGGAATGAGCTCCCCATTGACATCAGGACAGCAGAAAGCTTACACACCTTCCGGCGCAGACTAAAAACTCATCTCTTTCGACTCCACCTCGAGCGATAGAATTACTAACAAAGAACTGCTAACAAAGCACTTATATACTAATAAAGGACTGGCTTATCTATAGCCAGTTGAGTAGCACTTGAAATGTTTGGCTCTATGAAACCTGATGTACTTATATGATTCTGTTTTCTTCAAGGTTGTGTCTTCCTGGTCGAATGTACTTATTGTAAGTCGCTTTGGATAAAAGCGTCAGCTAAATGCAATGTAATAAGCTCTTAAACAATGCCGTTGACAACAATGACATTATGAGTGTACTACCTAAAGACAGTGTGCTGAAACATCAGCCTTGACACTGAGAAACACATATGGGTCATGTTTATGTTTGAGGAATCACTCCTGCTCATGGACTAAAGGACACACAGATATTTGTACACCCCTATCTGCCACCATCTTCTCCATCCTCACACTTCTCCTCTCCAGCATGACTTACAGTCCATCACTCACAGAATGACTCCTCAGACTCAAACACTGCAGCCCCAGACTCCATCAAATCTGAGGCACCATGCTATACAATATACATGTGTATGTTTTCTGACGGTAGACTACAGTAGATTTTGTTATCTCCTTAAATCAGATCAACAGAGCCCCTTTAAAAAGGTTGATATGTCTGTTAGAGAATAACAAATAAATGGCAAGAGGGAGGCATCGTGACAGAGCGGTGACAGATTCGGTCTGTGTGTGAATCCCCACCTAGGACGCCTAGTAATACTGTGAGCAGAGAAAGCTCATAAAAGGAGTGGTGTGTGAGGAAGATGGGCTCGGGCGCCTGCGGGGGACTAATGGCAGCCGGGAGGCAGCAAAGCCTGAAATAAGGAGATACTAAAATGTATGAAAAGGATCAGCCATCCAGCCTGATTACCACTCAAAGAGGAGAGGAGTGTGTGTGACAGCAAAAGAGGTTTTTAAAGGAGAGGTAAGAAATATTAAGTAATACATCAAATTGTAAAATGTCCCCCCCCACCCACCTTTTGCTCTCAAAGTCAAGAAACAGGTAGTAGTATGAGCAGCAATGTACTATTGCTGTGTGAATGGGGTTTGGTTGCACTACATTGTAAAATGTCAGTCATTTTAAATAGTTTGAAATAAAAAAGAACTGAACTATTTTAAAGCATATTTATTCAAAATAAGTGTTATACTGTAACAACAACGTAACCATTGATTTGTTAAGAGATTTTGGTAGCATTACATCTTAAAAAAATGAAGTTATTGAATTTTTTTACGAGTATATATTTTCGGTGTTGCAGTTTGTAGACGGTCCCTAAGCACTCCTCTCTCCTCCAGCTGCAGATTGTGACAAATTATTGATGTTTAGCTCGGATGACGGCGCGTATCGAACTGTTCTGATAAAAACAACTATGCAGCTCGTTGTCTACCTTGCTATGATTGTAAAGTCATGTTGTTTGTATTTTTACAACGTTATGTTCATGAGATATTGATCTGCGAAATTCGAATCTGTCAATAACTCAGCTCAGAGTATGCTTTGCGACGTGCATGTCCCCTCGCTCTGAGTGTTCTCTTGAGTTGTCTTTCACTTATGTGCAAACACTGATGTTATATCTTTATATTTTAGGCCAAGCTCAATGTAAAAATCGATGATCCGCTCCATTGTTGTGGTTTCTGTGTTGCCAAACTGACTGAAGTACATTGATATTTTATCTCAATGCTTTTTATCTGGTTAAATAAAGGTTAAATAAAAAAAAAAATTTAAAAGCTGAATGAAAGGTTTTGCGATATCTCATAAAAAAGAAAATCTCTGGCGCTGCCAATGTGGGCTAAGCCCCAAATGTTTCCAGATCCAGGAAACGCCCCTGGTATCACTCATCAAAGATAGCAGAAAACATGCATTATTGTACTCTTGCACTAGTGTCACTGCCGCTTCTCGGCGATTACCGTAAAGGCGTGGTAAATCGCGCACTATAAAATGAAGAGCTGCTGCAGTATTTTATACCAGAGAAACTTTCATAACAGCGTTGTGATGCCAACAGCGTCATTTCCTACTGAAACACATTCACTTAAGGGGGGTATTTATCAGCTGCCTTTGTGACAGTCAAGACTTTACAGCGGACGCTGAATAATGTCCGGTGGACGAGCAGCACTGCAGCGGTCGGTAAATGCCGCTGAACCACATTAAAAAACAATGAACCACTGCACTCTGGAGAAAAGTATAAGGGTTGAGAAGTAGTTATTTAAATTAATCGTATGATTAAAAGCAACACGACCATCGACCCGACGCAGTCTCCCATTGTTTTTGTTGTGAGTGGCGTTTGGGAGAAAATCAGCAACGTAAACGGTAACGTCATGATGCAGCAGCAATCGGGCTCTGAGCGCTGGAAACATAAGTGGTGTTACAGAGACTACAGGATTTAACGTAATGGCTCCACAAATTGGTCCATTTGGACCAATGGGTCCATTTGGGTATGGGCACGTCACTGTACCCAAGAAGAAAACAATGGAAAAAGCTAAATCTACAACGAGGCGTTCTGGGGCATAGACAGGTATTTTCTGTGTTAGAGTTTTACTCGCTACAGGGTGTACTTTGAGGGTTTGTGACTCTGCAGACCGTTTACATGCATAAAAACCTTCATAATACACAAGGGGACGAGTAATAACAGGAAAATCATGACATGGGACCTTTAATATGGTATATGGAGGTATATCCGTCATTTACTGGTAAGCTATTGAAATTATGATTCCATAGATGTGTCTCCCATCACCCAAAACCCCTGACTATTCTCTCAACTCAGTATTTACATTATTTGCACCGTTATGGGGTAAATATAACCTATCTACTAAATGGATCAAATATAAAAGTCAGCCGAATTACTGTTGATACTGCAAGGAGACGTATTGTGTGAAGAGAAATTGAAGATGTTGTTTAATTGCTGATATATTTATGATCCACGTCACATATTCAGTTTCGGCGGCATTTCTTCCAGTTTGTCCAAAGGTCTTCTCATCAGGGCTCTATAAATAAAGAACTACGGCAGATATGTAATATTTAATGCAGCCGAACCGTGTATTACAATGCCGTTATGTGATGACTTCCAAAGAGAAAAGCAAGCACACTCGGAATAAAGTATTATTATTTTTTTTTTTTTTAATGTTTTCTTATTTCACATCGCATAAACACCATATCCCAACGTGCATTGCGGCTAAAACATCTAATCACCGAGCTTCAACGATAGCTGAGGATTAT
Source organism: Gymnodraco acuticeps (assembly GCF_902827175.1). Taxonomy (NCBI): domain Eukaryota; kingdom Metazoa; phylum Chordata; class Actinopteri; order Perciformes; family Bathydraconidae; genus Gymnodraco; species Gymnodraco acuticeps. The sequence continues at coordinate 348,127 of NW_022990812.1, forward strand.
GGGTAGTTCGATGTTTTAGCCTATCAAAACCAGAAATGTGTCCCTCAGAATCGAAAGGGAAAAATCTATGGGAAAAACACAAAAGCAGTGTACACAATTTAAACCAATTAATGTTGTGTGATTAACAAGGATAAACTGATGTGTTTTAGCGGATGAGTATGGCAGATATCACTGTGAAATAATTTGACAGTGAGGGGAATACGGTTTTATTATGAAAACTTCGAGACCGGAAATACTGTTTTCACCCCGTGAGGGTTGATGCTAACTTTACATAGGGGGAAAGACATACACGTTCTACTGGCGAGACCTCAAATAATCTTCGTAATATCTATCAAACTATAGATCCTACACATCCACTGGATGTGGATTCTAAAAGTACAATATACACTTCTCGCTAGAAATCTAATCAAAAAGCATTTTAATAGCCAAACTATCCTACAAGGATTTTTCAGAGAGGGTTATTAGTGAATATACGACCCTCCGGAGCTTTTGCAATTGCCGCAAATTGTTGTTTCTTACACGACCACTAGAGGTGCTCAACTTTAAAACGTGACTATAGGTCGTATTAAGCTGCTGAACAATCAACCTATTTGGTCGTATGAGTTGGAGGACTTGTTGATTTTATAAATTAAACTATGTCAACCAGAGAGCAACAGTGCATTTAATGACGCTACTTTAACATCAACTGACCCGCTCATTTGAAAAGCCATTATGAGCCGTTTGGCTAATCACTAGATTAGTCTCGAACTATAACTCTGTGTGTATCAAGTGGCCGGGGCTCCCCGCTCACCTCGTGTTCTGCTTCCATCTGAACCTGGCGTGGGGATCTGCTGTTTGGCAAGCAAGGGCCTATAAATAAGGAGAGGCCTGCACAAAATAATGTGTTAATTACTAATTAGTGAGAGAGAGGGACCAACTGAGTGTTTGCTGAAGAGCATACTGCACTCGTGTGTGTTTGTGTGTGTTCATGTGTAGGTGGGGTGTGCCTTCAATGCCTGTTCTATTCTGAGCCACACAATGATGGTGCAGGACAAACACTTAACATCGGATGGAGGAGTCCACTGATTTAAAGGTGGAATGAATAAGATGAATGACCCTTCTGTGTAGTGTTAATTTCGTTGACGAAATATGTTCGTCAACAATCTTTTTTTCCATGACTAAAACGAGACGATGACGAGACGGCACCGACGGCAGTAAACAATAACTGTAACGAAATCATCATGCAATATCGTTGACGAAAAGTGACGAGACGAAAATGTAGTTTACTAAAAAATTTTTTTTAAATTACACCGGGAAGCGGCACACTGTGAACTGTCAGGAAGACTTGGGTCTAACTCATGGTCTAACTAACCTTATTAACAGAAAATAAAATGGCAACAACAGGGCTTGGGAGCAGTGGTCGCGTTAACCGAATACCCCCCCCCCCACCCCCCCCCCCCCCCCCCCCCCCCCCCCCCCGTCGGTGCGAGTGAGTGACGAGTTGTGTACAGACGATACGATCCTGTCCTTCAAAATTACTGACAACGAAAAAGTCTAAAGCCACCACTGCTTGGGAGAAAGAAACAATGTGATATTTGGGCCCATTTTCGCTACAATGAGGTGGAGAAAAAAAGCGAATGCATTGTTTTATCAGAAGGGAAGCAATGTGGCCATAACACAGCTGGTAAAAACACCACAAACCTGACCAGATACTCTCTGCAAAGCTTCTTAATCATTCAACCTGTGTTTTTCATCAAATAAGGACAAGATATAATCTTATTGTGAAATACGTTTGACTAAAATGACAAATTATTGGTTTTGGCTAGACTAGTTTGACTGAAATGTTCTATATAATCTGATGACTGGTCAAACTCAACAGTTTTCATTGACAAAAAGTAGACTAAAATAATTAGTTTTCTTTGACTAAAATAAGATGCTCAGACTTTTAGTCGACTAAAACTTGACTAAATAAAAACAGGATGAAGGTGACTAAATCTAAAAAGGAAATTTAACACAGGACTATGACAAAAACTCCAGGATCCTTGCGAGAGTAAAACTGGGCCTGGGAGTACGCTTCTCCGGTCTACATGTGTTTTGTAGACTTGGAGAAGGCGTATGACCGAGTTCCCAGGGAGTTACTGTGGGAGGTGCTGCGGGAGTATGGGGTGAGGGGGTCTCTACTCAGGGCCATCCAATCTCTGTACTCCCAAAGCGAGAGCTGTGTCCGGGTCCTCGGCAGTAAGTCGGACCCATTTCCGGTGAGGGTTGGCCTCCGCCAGGGCTGCGCTTTGTCACCAATCCTGTTTGTAATATACATGGATCGGATTTCGAGACTAAGGATTGGACCACTGCTTTTTGCAGATGATGTGGTTCTAATGGCTTCATCGGTCTGCGACCTTCAGCACTCACTGGATCAGTTCGCAACCGAGTGTGAAGCGGCTGGGATGAGGATCAGCACCTCCAAATCTGAGGCCATGGTTCTCAGCAGGAAACCGATGGACTGTCCACTCCAAGTAGGGAATGAGTCCTTACCCCAAGTGAAGGAGTTCAAGTATCTCGGGGTCTTGTTCTCGAGTGAGGGAACAATGGAGCGTGAGATGGGCCGGAGAATCGGAGCAGCGGGAGCGGTACTGCAGTCGCTTTACCGCACCGTTGTGACGAAAAGAGAGCTGAGCCAAAAGGCAAAGCTCTCTGTCTACCGGGCCATTTTCGTTCCTACCCTCACCTATGGTCATGACCGAAAGAACGAGATCGCGGATACAAGCGGCCGAGATGGGTTTTCTCCGCAGGGTGGCTGGTGTCTCCCTTAGGGATAAGGTAAGAAGTTCAGTCATCCGGGAGGGACTCGGAGTTGAACCGCTCCTCCTTCGCGTCAAAAGGAGCCAGTTGAGGTGGTTCGGGCACCTAGTAAGGATGCCACCTGGGCGCCTCCCTAGGGAGGTGTTCCAGGCACGTCCAGCTGGGAAGAGACCAAGGGGTAGTCCTAGGACCAGGTGAAGGGATTATATCTCTTCGCTGGCCTGGGAGCGCCAGTCAGAGCTGGTTGATGTGGCCAGGGAAAAGAAAGTTTGGGGCTCTCTGCTGGAACTGCTACCTCCACGACCCGACCACAAATAAGCGGGAGAAGATGGATGGATGGATGGATATGTCAAAAACTAAATAAAAAAATACCACACGAAAAAAACACACAGAATCACACTAACCAGGCTTAGTGTGATTCTGTTTATTTGTACCTTACTTTGACCATCCGTTCGCTGTCATTGATCATTGTGGAGAGCAGGCAGATGTTTTGTTTTGTATTATAGCAGTTATCGGATGGAATCAATACATTGGCTGCACAGGTTGCCATGTCCGACTATCACAAGTAGAATCATAATGAAAAATACGCCGGTAAAATGTGCCTGTAGAAAACGGCTTACAATAGGATAGCAACAAGTAGTCAAGATAGTCAGTTTAGCTTCGGTTGCTATGCTAACATCACCCATTTTATACCAAAGAAACTTTCTTAACAGCGTTGTGATGCCAAACAGCGAGCAGCACTACAGCGGTCGGTAAATGCCGCTGAATCACATTCATAAACAATGAACCATGGCACTCTGAAGAAAATTATAAGGGTTGAGAAGTAGTTATTTAATTTAAACTGGCTTGGGGAGAAAATCAGCGACATAAACGGTGACGTCATGACGCAGCACCAGTCGGACTCTGGGTGGTGTGAGCAAAACGGGGGCTTACTGCCACCCGAAGTCCCCCGGAGTTGGGGACTGGCTTCAGTAGAAGCTGCTGGTCGCGTCTTCCGAGTAAATCGGCAGAAGTGCCGACACCTCCTCATCACTCCACCGCTCCCATGTTTTCTTTTGTGTTGCCATAAGTTAGTCTCTCTCCGTTGGTGCGCTGGGCTAATGCTAATGCGAGCAAATAAAATGGCGGCTTCACAAAACTTTTCGGAGTTTTTACAGGGAGTGGTTTGCAATTCGCCCAGCCAATCAGAACGTTTTAGTGTGGCCGACACACCCACAAACCATGTCCTCCCCGGGAAAGTACCACCTCTCTAGCAGGGACTATCTGGGGGTTAAAAGGTTCGCGTGAACTAGGGACTAGTTCCAGATCTTTTTGGTGTGAAACCAAATCTCCCCCCTATCGGCCTATTTCGGGGGGAAAAGTACTCCGGTGTGAAAGTGCCTAATACTTTATCATACATGGTAGTCCTTTTGAAAACTCCCTAGCTTCAAATACCAAGAACTTGGTATCCAAAGCCTGGGACGCAAACATACCTTATCCTATCCTGCCAACAATCGCACACATTTACCTTAAATGTACCTACAACCAATTTTTCTCATAACCTCTGAAAATAGTGAATTGCCACCCGCAGAGGATATTAGTGTCAGATAAAAAGTGGGTCCTCTCTTGCTCACTTCCCAACCTGCCATTATAACTGTGCCATGACCAGCCAGACTTCCCCTTCTCTTCATCTAAAGAGAATGTTTTTATAATATGAAATAATAATGCCCTATTTTCAGCCATATAATGGTGATGCAGGAGTGAAAGAAAAGTCTGCAAATTAAACTTTAAGGAGACGGCAGCGGAAATGTAGTGGTGTCTATTAAAAATCACATTTAAAGAAGTTTGTTTGTGGGGGTAAAAGCGTTTGAAATAATAGGTTTGCTTTCTCCTGGTTGGCTGACTGTGTGCCAGTTTGGCGAGGCCTCGTTATTAAAGATGGCATATGCAGCCGACGGGTCCCTCAGAGTAATGTGAACTTCTGCAGCCTGTCTCCCCAGACTCACCCCCCCGATACCCCCGCTCCACCCGCCTTCCTCCCACTGATGTTAAAAGAAATCTTTATTGTCAGTCACATATCCTATTCACTTTGTTCACCTGCACTGACAACCCTTAGCTGTGTGTGAGAGAAGAGTGTGTACAGGTGAGTGTATCCATCCATGCATGTGTGGGTTTCACACGCTAGAAAAAGGGTGTGAGAATGCAGCGTTTTTGTATGTTGGTGTGTGTACGCATGTGTGTGCCCGTTGCATAAAGTAGCCCACCACCCCATCGTCTCCCTTCTCTCCTGGATGTCGGTATCCCTGGGTTTCTAAATGCTCCCTCATTAGTTGAAATATGTTTGAAACCTCAGAGTGAGAAGCTGGTAACGAAGTGGTGCCGGCTCCATCCCTCTATCTCCAACTGGCTGACAGGTGGGGAGAACGAGGGGTGGGGTTGGGAAAGGCTGTTTGATTTGAGGATGAGGGGGTTACTGAGGGGAGGAGGAGGAAGAGGAAGCAAGGGAGGAAAGAATGTGGGTGTAGGACCACGGTGATGTGGAGTGGTGGGTAGTGGGGGGGTGTCACCAAGCTTTGCGGAGTCTCTCCACCCCGGAAAGCCTTCATGTGACTCTGTGACTGCAGCACCTCGATTGGAGAAGGATGACAAGTCCTAGTAAATTATTTATCCATCTCAGCCAGCAAGGGTGCCCGCGCTTCATTATACCTGATTGGCTCCTTAATGGGTGGAATCATCTGAAGGAGCGGGGCACAGATGTCCTCCTGAAGAATATGCACACTTTCTGATCTTTCCCTGTGTAATGGGGAGGAAGAGACCAAAGTCCAGACTCTCTTCTTTGAAATAAGCGGCAGTGGTGTGGCGGCCGGCTGAGTTTTTAATGATGGGGCTCCTTTAGCTAAGTCTCTACTGCAAACGTACTGCTGACAGTTCAGCCCAGAGATAGTGCATGGTTTCTTGTCAACTTATTAACTGCGCCCGTTATTTAAATTATTTATTTGCTGTGTTGCACCACTGTCAACAGTTTAAGGACATTTCTTCTCTGAATACATTTGCTTTGAACATCTTCCTGCCTTGATATTAAACTACTTTGCTCCTAATGTGGTGTGAATATCTTTGAAAGGCAAGTGTCAACAAAATAACAGCAAAATAATTGCACTAAGTGCAGCAAATCTAAACTCATGGAGGAGTTGTGATTGGCAGCCCGTCAGTGAGGAAACTTCTCAGTAATTGCTTTACTCCAGGTGAGGCAGTGAGATCTGCTACTTGTTTATGGAGATGGAAGTATCAAAATCCTCCAGGTGACGAGCTAAAAATGTCTGGCATACAATCTGTCGGCTGTCTCGTGACCCCCGACGCAGAGGCTGATAAGAGGCAGTCACGTGAGCCAGAAAGCTACCTGGGAGTGATAGAGGGAGATTTAAGACTGCACATCAGGCAAATGGAAACTTTGCATCTTATCCTTATCTACTGCTGTTTTTCTCAAAGGGGAGAGATAAGAGTTCATGCTTGGAAGGACTGATTATATCCTAAAATAAACAAATATGTACAGCCATATCTATCAAGCCATGACAACACCTTTACCTCCACCACCACTCCAATGTGCCGTACGGACTGTGTGCATGCAGTACATACACTAACTAATTCAAACATTTCAACATTATCTCCTGACTATGGGAAGGAAGGGGCAGATAATGTTGAAATGTTTGAATTAGTTAGTCTGGCACCACCAAATAACTTTAAATTGATTTCCCCATTGAAACACACTGAACTGTAACCAGACATGTCAAACTACAAAGTGCATCAGCTCATCTTGTTTCATTTGAAAACTATTTGACAATGAATTAGATTACAGGGTCATAGTTATATTAATTCCTTCTAAAGTCAGGTGATTCTCATTTGCTTTAGCTTAATATACCCAAGGTAATAGAATGAGGGTGCATTCACACCTAATAGTCGCTTCTCTGGTGCGCACCAGACGACAGTTTGTTACATTGTTTCATTTTTCAGAAGGTTCGGTTTGGGCAAAACTCAAACGGACTATAAACTTTAAACACAAGTCATGTACACGGAAATGCTGTTCAACCATTGGTCAGACATTTAGGGGGTAAAAACGCAAATCCCGGCAATTTCTACTGGAGCCTCCGCCATGGAGCATCGGCACTTTCGGCAGGTTATTATCATGCTGCTGTTAATCTGGAGATAAACAGACTCTAGCGTCCCACGCATATGATTATATAATCAGACAACGTCCGTTAAAAAACATTATGACATAATGAGAGACGTTCTGCAGTAAGGAGGGCGTTTCACCGACGACAGGTGTTCTTACTTTTATGTAGTTGACGGAGCATTTTTACATTACACGACACTGTTCAACACTTCATTCTGCTTCACTCTTTAACTAAACAACCGCGGATGTCTTGAAAGACTCTTTCACTAAATATTTTTTAAGACATCCGCGTTCTTGTGATACGACAATACTACGCGTCCTATGTTTTGGTGCGGACTGCGTTCACACCTGGGCCGTTTCTCAATCGCGAGGATGCTGGCTTGGTAGTCGCGTATTTCCAAGTCACTTCCTTCAGAAACGAAGCAAGTATGCTTCCAAGCCACGGCTTGGGAAAACTAAGAAGAATGGAACAGGCTAACAAGTGTGCCACTCTCTCTAACGCAGCCTCGAAATTTCCCCCAAACCAAGGACGCGGCCTCGGTGGAATTCCAAGTATGCTGGAGAATGGAACAGTCCTTTTGCGGCACTCGATGACGTATAGCATCCTTGAAATATTGGCTTGGAAGCCAGTATCCTCGAGATTGAGAAACGGCCCAGCAATTCTTTCGCACACAAGCTACCCACAATGCAACACGCGCCATATATATATATATATATAAATATTTTCCATTTCCATTTTCCTGGAGGTGCAAATATCCTGGAAGTCGATTTTGGCTGCATCTACGTCTAATTTCTGGAAACACCAGGTGAATACCCCACTTGTCACAATAATATTATCATGCCATTGCATATATGTGGTATTTTAGAGTTAACTAGATATTGATTAAGGCAATAGACTATGATATTCAGTACAGGAAGCTTAGCAACACCTAGACGGTGTACGGCTAAACCATCGGCCTGCTTGCACCTCGCGTAAAACGGCGGATACCGGAAGTACGGTGTCGCCCTCGGCCCAATACCCGTATGTGTGTGTGAAAGAATGAACCACTCCAGAGTTCGCAAGCAAGCGTTCCTAGACCACCTATTTTAGCCAACCTGGTCTCACCAGAATGCGTGACTCCACCACGACTCCTTAATACCGCATTGCGTGGTGGAGTCACGAACTTTGCTACATTTACGTGTCTGCACCACGCAAACAACGCCAATGTAAAGTGAATGAGGCTCCTTTGTCGTGGTGCACACACGCATTTCTACAACGTCCAGCAGTGAGCTTTTATTCTATAAAACTTTTAAAAAATCTACTTTATAGCCAGGGGCGGCGGGTGCTGTAGGCTAGGGAAGGCTAAGCCTTCCCAAATATTTGTGTAACTGCATCCTGGTAAAATAAAAATATAATGTCTTTGACATTAGCGCTGCTATGCAGCCACCTGTGCCCTGTACCACGAAGCCAGTTCAACAGACCCTGGATATGCTTGAGTTATCTTAACTAACCCTAACAAACGCGATCTCGTTAAACGGTCCTACGGCGCTGGTTATCAACTCGGTAAATCAAGCCAGGGTTTCTCTCTCCAGCTGAGAACGCGTTCACGTGAAAGGGGCGGGGTTAGCTACATTTGACCAATCACAAACAGGGACAAGTGTACTGACAGCGCAACATCCATCCATCCATCCATCTTCTTCCGCTTATCCGTGGTTGGGTCGCGGGGGTAGCAGTTCCAGCAGAGAGCCCCAAACTTTCTTTTCCCTGGCGACATCAACCAGCTCTGACTGGGGGATCCCAAGGCGCTCCCAGGCCAGCGAAGAGATATAATCCCTCCACCTGGTCCTAGGTCTACCCCTTGGTCTCTTCCCAGCTGGACGTGCCTGGAACACCTCCCTAGGGAGGCGCCCAGGTGGCATCCTAACTAGGTGCCCGAACCACCTCAACTGGCTCCTTTCGACGCGAAGGAGGAGCGGCTCAACTCCGAGTCCCTCCCTGATGACCGAACTTCTCACCTTATCCCTAAGGGAGACACCAGCCACCCTGCGGAGAAAACCCATCTCGGCCGCTTGTATCCGCGATCTCGTTCTTTCGGTCATGACCCATCCTTCATGACCATAGGTGAGGGTAGGAACGAAAATGGCCCGGTAGACAGAGAGCTTTGCCTTCTGGCTCAGCTCCCTTTTCGTCACAACGGTGCGGTAAAGCGACTGCAGTACCGCTCCCGCTGCACCGATTCTCCGGCCCATCTCACGCTCCATTGTTCCCTCACTCGAGAACAAGACCCCGAGATACTTGAACTCCTTCACTTGGGGTAAGGATTTATTCCCTACTTGAAGTGGACAGTCCATCGGTTTCCTGCTGAGAACCATGGCCTCAGATTTGGAGGTGCTGATCCTCATCCCAGCCGCTTCACACTCGGTTGCGAACCGATCCAGTGAGTGCTGAAGGTCGCAGACCGATGAAGCCATTAGAACCACATCATCTGCAAAAAGCAGTGGTGCAATCCTTAGTCCACCGAACTGCAGACCCCCTCCCCCATGACTACGCCTCGAAATCCGATCCATGTATATTACAAACAGGATTGGTGACAAAGCGCAGCCCTGGCGGAGGCCAACCCTCACCGGAAATGGGTCCGACTTACTGCAGAGGACCCGGACACAGCTCTCGCTTTGGGAGTACAGAGATTGGATGGCCCTGAGTAGAGACCCCCTCACCCCATACTCCCGCAGCACCTCCCACAGTAACTCCCTGGGAACTCGGTCATACGCCTTCCCCAAGTCTACAAAACACATGTAGACCGGATAAGCGTATTCCCAGGCCCCCTCAAGGATCCTTGCGAGAGTAAAAAGCTGATCCGTCGTTCCACGACCAGGACGGAATCCGCATTGTTCCTCCTCAATCTGAGGTTCGACAATCGGCCTGACCCTCCTTTCGAGTACCTTAGAGTAAACTTTCCCGGGGAGGCTGAGTAGTGTGATGCCTCTGTAATTGGCACACACCCTCTGATCCCCCTTTTTAAAAAGGGGGGACCACCACCCCGGTCTGCCACTCCTTCGGCACTGTTTCCGACTTCCACGCAACGTTGATGAGACGTGTCAACCATGACAGTCCCTCAACACCCAGAGCCTTCAGCATTTCCGGGCGGATCTCATCCACCCCCGGGGCTTTGCCACTGTGGAGTTTTTTGACGACCTCAGTGACCTCCCCCCGGGAGATTGGTGTTGATCCCCCGTCATACTCCAGCTCTGCCTCTAACATAGAGGGCGGAGTTGTCGGGTTCAGGAGTTCCTCAAAGTGTTCCTTCCAACGCCCTAACACTCCATCAGTTGAGGTCAACAACGTCCCATCCTTACTGTACACAGCTTGGATGGTCCCCTGCTTCCCCCTCCTGAGGTGTCGGACAGTTTTCCAGAACAACTTTGGTGCCGCCCGAAAGTCCTTCTCCATGTCTTCTCCGAACTTCTCCCACACCCGCTGCTTTGCCTCGGCCACGGATGAGGCTGCTGCCCTTCGGGCCTGTCGGTACCTTGCAACTGCCTCGGGAGTCCCCCGGGATAACAAATCCCTGAAGGCCTCCTTCTTCAGTCGGACGGCTTCCCTGACCACCGGTGTCCACCAGGAGGTTCGAGGGTTACCGCCCCTTGAGGCACCTAGGACCTTGAGACCACAGCTCCCCGCCGCGGCTTCGGCAATAGAGGCTTTGAACACCGACCACTCTGGTTCAATGTCCCCAACCTCCACAGGAATGCCCGAAAAGCTCCGCCGGAGGTGTGAGTTGAAGGCCTCCTGAACTTGGGCCTCCTCCAGACGTTCCCAGTTCACCCGAACTACACGTTTGGGCTTACCAGGTCTATCCAGGGGCTTCCCCCGCCACTCGACCCAACTCACCACCAGATGGTGATCAGTTGACAACTCCGCCCCTCTCTTTACCCGAGTGTCCAAAACATACGGCCTCAGGTCCGATGATACGATAACGAAATCGATCATGGACCTTCTGCCTAGGGTGCTCTGGTACCACGTACACTTATGAGCATCCTTATGTTCGAACATGGTGTTTGTTATGGCCAATCCATGACTAGCACAGAAATCCAGTAACAAACCACCACTCCGGTTCAGATCAGGGGGGCCGTTCCTCCCAATCACGCCCCTCCAAGTGTCTCCATCATTGCCCACATGTGCGTTGAAGTCTCCCAGCAAGATTAAAGAGTCCCCTTCAGGAGCCCCATACAGGACTCTTTCCAGGGTCTCCAAGAAGGCCGTATACTCTGAACTGCTGTTGGGTGCATAAGCACACACAACAGTCAGAGTTTTCCCCCCCCATAACCCGCAGGCGTAGGGAGGCGACCCTCTCGTCCACTGGGGTAAACTCCAACAACGAAGCACCTAACCGGGGACTTGTGAGTATCCCCACACCCGCCCGGCGCCTCACACCTTGAGCAACTCCGGAGAAGAATAGAGTCCAACCCCTATCCAGAAGTAAGGTTCCAGAGCCGACGCTGTGCGTAGAGGTGAGCCCAACCAGATCCAACTGGTAACGCTCCACCTCCCGCACAAGCTCCGGCTCCTTCCCCCCCAGAGAGGTGACGTTCCACGTCCCCAAAGCCAGCTTCTGTCGCCCGGGTCTGGTCCGTCGAGACCCTCCGCTTTCACTGCCACCCTTCTGGCAGCGCACCCGACCCCATTGATTGTTTCCCGTAGGTGGTGGGCCCGCGGGACGGAGAAGCGGAGGTGTTGCCCACGTTGCCTTTTCGGGCTGGGCCCGGCCGGGCTCCGTGGCAAGCCCGGCCGCCAGACGCTCGCCGACGAGTCCTCCTTCTGGGCCTGGCTCCAGAAGGGGACCCCGGGCTTCCTCCGGGCCGGGTATCCTCACTTCTTAGTTTTTCTTTCATGAGGTCTTTTGAACCAATCTTAGTCTGGCCCCTTGCCTGAGACCAATTTGCCATGGGAGACCCTACCAGGAACACAAGGTTCCAGACAACACAGCCCCCAGGTTCATCAGGGCACACAAACCTCTCTACCACGGTAAGGTGCTGGTTCTTCAGAGAGGCAACATCATACTTCATTAATGAAAAGTAAACTAATATTAGACAAATATGAACTTTAAACATCCATGATGACTTAAACATAATCCAGGATACAAGCAGGGGCACATTTGGTGCTCTAGGCGAGCTTCACCACTGCGCCCCCCCCCCAAAAAAAATATCAAAACATCTAAACAGTTATACAGTAAAGTACTGCACCTTTATTTATTACAAGCAAGAACAAGAGCTAAGAATAAATGTAAAGTGCACACTAAAGAATTAAAACAAACAACTTAGCTAACAAACAATAATAATAATAATAATAATAATAACAATAACAAACAATAAAAGAATGTGCAAATTTGCTTTCAAAGAAAATTAAGAAGAAATGTAAAATATGTTACACATGTCAAATAATCAATATATAATATGCTAAATAAACAACAAATAAATAAAAATTAAGAACTATTTACATTCCACTCACTATCATCACACAAGGTTAGCCTACATATTAGCTCCTACTGGTTTCCATTTACAGTGCAATCCTTCTGGCCTTCCTCGCTGCAAAGTCATCAATCACATCATCATATGAAATCTGACTACCAACCTCATGGTTAATACTGATTACAGCCAGACCACTGAGGCGTTCTTGAGCCATGGTTGACCTCAGGTATGTTTTCAAGAGTTTTAATTTGGAAAAACTCCTCTCGGCTGAAGCTACTGGTAGCGTTGCACTAATCCGCAGAGCAATACCCAAGTTGGGATATATTTCGGTGAGCTGCTTTGTGTGTATGAATTTCAACAACTCAAGAGTTGTCATGCTCTTTGATGGCAAGTCAGTTACATTTTCCAACTCCTGAGCCAGCTCCTTCCCATACAAATCCGATTTCCCTCCATGGCTTAAGGTGTGTGCAACTGCCTCTGCTTGCTTCATCAGCTCTTGGTGTGGCAGGTCTGGGAAGTAGAGAATGCCAAACTTGTCTTGCACATGTTTAAGAGTGGTAAACCTCTCCTTTTGTGCTGACACTGCAGCATCCACCACCACGTTAAGGAAGGTTACCTCCAGATTTTGCAAGGCATCCCTCAATGGCTCATCAGGAGACTCATATGAGAAGTGCCTCTTTGTTGACTTCAGCCGCTTTTGTTCCTTGTCAACTGATGCAGCAGGTGGTCCCAGATATTTTAAAAGTGAATCTAAAATGATATAACAAAATGTGTATTATCAACATTGAATAATTTCCATTTGTTAAATGTAGCTATTATTTAGTTAGTAAGCATTTGGACAGCCTGACAGGTCTGATTGAACTAATCAAGAGCTATGCCTATGTTATTAGAACAGTTGAACCAGGTGTGTTAGTTCTGGGTTGGAACTAAAACATTCAACAGGACTGGAGTTGAGAACCACTGAGCTAGTTAGCTAACGTTAGCGCACATTATGACAGGGTTGAATTTGGCAAATGTTTGACTCGGATAGTCAATGTGCTTTCTGAGGTAAACTTAACGTTAGCTAACGTTACCAACTAACTAACATTCCACCACACTGGCTAGCTCGCTACACCAAAACTAACATTGTTATTATTACTAATATTTATATTTCATGACACAACGAAAATAGCCTTATGACAGTTTCGACTGAATGGCAATAACAAACGCTGGCTAGCTAACGTTGGCTTGGCTAACTAGCAAGATTACATGATCCATTCGCTAATGTTGACAATACAATCAAAATTGCATACCTTTCACCTTGGCACGTTTCTCTTCTTCTTCTTTTCTTCTGTTTTTATATTGCGCCTCGGATGGCTTTTGCCTCTTCATAGTTCTCTAACGTTAGTCTTTCTTTCCTCAACGCTCAATTTTATAAACACTTGACCGATACCCATCAATGCACAGCGCTCTAGCATGTTCTGACTGTGAACACCTAAAGCCGAGGCTCTTAGACCGACCGACCGTTTTAGATTTTTGGCTTATTATTATTTATTTATTTTTTGGTGCAATTTTTGGCTTCCCTCTCTGGGTGGCGCTCTAGGCAAACCACCTGTATCGCATGTAGGAAGCTCCGCCCCTGGATACAAGCCACATTGAGCCACCTGCAAGGAGAATACAGAACAACTCGTTAAAAAATAAACTACCGAGTGTTTGAAAGCGTACAACAGTTTTATGATACTGCCCCATCTAAAACACGAGGGGATCTGACTTTATTACATTTGAGTTGAGTGTTTCGTCAACTTAATGTGTTGCTTAAAATAATACGTCTGCATACAGTATATGTGACAATGTAACTCATGCCCCGGCCACACGAGGACGAAAACGGTCGTTTGCGTTACTGTTTAGTGTCATATAGACCGTTCGGCCACACGAGGACGACTGAATACGGCACTAAACGACTGCGGAAATGATAACGGGTCCCAAGGTGGATAGAACGGCATACGCAACGCTCTGGGGGGTCCAACGGCTCCGTGTGTACGCCCTATACGATCATTTTCTGATAATGATGAGGCAATAGCCCCGCCTCTCCCCCACCTCTGCTGCTCACCCCCGCGTCAAAGTAAACTGCACACTGAATTCAGATTATTTATCTTTCTCTCGATATGGACATAAACGCGAGTGAAGTCTAATCTGACAGGACGGAGACACCTCTCAAACTACCTAAACTAGTTATAAATATGTTTATTTTTACTGTCAGCCGGGTCACTCATTACTGGATCAGCTGCTGCATGAAACAGACACTGGCGCTGTCCAAAGAGAGGCTCCGTGTATTTTATTATTATATTATATAGAGTCGTTATTCATTTGTTTTAAAGCTCAATAAATAACAAAGAAGACCTTTGACCGGCACTTTTATAATTTTGTCGGAAGGTTTAAACTTTAATACACGTTGACTGGCGAAAAACTCTGCCCGGTTCCCTCGGCCCCCCACCGCGGAGAATAAACAGAAGGGCAACCATGACAACCATGCTTCTTCGCTGCTTTTGTGGAGGAAGTTACAGCGCCACGTACAGGCTCCTGCATATGTACTGCAGCTTCTCCAGCGGTTGGAGCAAAACGGAGCTGTCTCGTGTGGGCAGACACTATCCGGATGACTATTGCGTGTGGACGGAAGCTTTTTTGCGATTGCGTTTGCGTTAATCCTATGCGTTTAGCCGTTTTCGTCCTCGTGTGGCCGGGGCATAAGTGTTGCACGGCCAGATACGGCTCGAGAAGACTCAGATAAGGAAATATTGTGATATCGATGTGAGATCGATGATCTGATTGATGATGTGATGTCAGTGTGAAATGAATGATAAGTGCGACACGTCGGCGTCTTCTCTGCATACGGCAGTTAAACTGCATTTCCTTTTTCCTGTATGACTTGATAGATTTAAACTCCGCACACTGAGCTCTGATCGGTCAGCAGGCGGTGCTTTCACTGAGTTGATCTCTTTTCTATAGACGCCGGAGGCGGGCAGCGTAAGATGAAAAAAAAAGTTATTTAGCCTTCCCAAACCTGAGCCTCACACGCCGCCTATGTTTATAGCTTGTAGTAACTCACGGGAGGCTTCTTTTATTTTATTTGTAGTCATAATAATTTGTATTTTTCGTCAGAATGTATTATGGTGCATTAGTTACGAATTTTTGTTCTCAAAAAACAGTGCATTGTGTGTAATACAACTGTGATTTTTATTAAATTAGTTAGTTTTTAAGGAAGGCCAGAGCTTCAGCTGTGTCAAATAGATTGTTCCCTTTAGTTAACCGTGAGACTCTGCACCGTGCTCTGATGCAGTTGTTTTATGCTTTATGAACGTGGACAACAGAGAAACATATTCTTCATGACCAAAGTTGGAATTGAAATAAAAAAGGAAAGTGAAACTTATGCTCGTCACCCTCTCCCTCCGGTCCACATTAATACAAATGATCCCAATACGTATGATTGTATGAACAGATCTTAAAATCAATACAAATGTATTTATTATAAACGTTAGTCCTTAACATCTATCACTGTGTATATCACCATTCAAACATCTTTTAAAAGTTGAACAAACCCCACACAGCATCAGTAAGACTGTGAGATGTTGACTTTATTTGATCATTTCAGTAAAAACTAACGTTCATATTTCTCTTTGATTATAATACTGATGAACGTTCAGAAAAAAAGCACTTTGGCAACTACCACATACGTTTTAAAAAGCTTAATAAGCACCGTAACTTTCATGATATCATTTCTCGGTCATAATCGGTTGTTTCCGTGAACGGCCGACTGTTGTGATGGCAAATGCTGCGGCTGCAATGCATTGTGGGGCAGCATTTTCTCTCTCCTTTCGGTTAGGGAGGTCCAGTGGTTCCTAAGCTAAAGGAGGTTATAAAGGAGTTTGAAACGCCTTTCCTTTCATTTGGAGAATTGGAACGGCACTTATCATGGCTGCCAGTGACGTACTTCCGGGTCATTTCACTCCGTTAGGAAGGTTCCCTAAGCTAAATGGACTATTGGAATGCAACCCTGGCCTCAGAATAGACCGGAAACTATTCTTTTACCGTTCTGTTTTAATTTCACAATAAAGTTAGTAGTAATATTTTGTTTTGATATTATTGTTTTTTATTAACTACTAGACCGCTGGGTCATGTTAAGATCATCTTTTCTGTGTTGCTGTGGGTTTTTTTCCATCGCTTTTGTGTTACAAATATCAAAACAATAACAGAATATATCCGTCGTAAACTAAACCAGAAACAGCAGTATATTTATTTTGTTAACGCTGTAAATTTGACAGCTTTTTTAACCCAAACCACCTACTGGTTAAAGCACGTTATTACACGTTTAGAGGTAATGGAATGCAGGTAGATTGTGTTGCTTTTTAATAACTGTTTTTAAATGCCCTTTTTCTTTATGTCTTTCATTTTTGTAAAGCACTTTTGAATGTGTTATATTTGATGAAAACATTCAAATATTAAGAGTACATACAAAATAGGGGAAAGTAGAAGGTCAATGATATAATATAGAATAGAAAATATCAAGAAGATACTGTAAGTGATCTCTACAATAAAACAGTTTAGTGTCTGATAGGAGGATGTGCAAAACAGACAAACTAATAAGGCTTTATTTAAACATTAAAGAATACTTTTTTTTTTAGGTTAAGGTCTTCTTTTAAATAAGAAAAAAGCTTTGGGGGTATCTATCTACAGATAAATATTAAGCCTGACAAAGTACTTACCGTCTAATATATTGCTTTCCTTGCAATGTTAACTATGTTGAAGCACTTATTTTAACTGATATTATACACATTAATTATACTCTTATAAGATGTATGTAGATAGTATAAGAAATGTGCAGAATATGTTTAATGCTGGAGGTATACACACATATTGATAGATGTCTTGTAATGCACTGTTGAGGAACCTGTGACCCAAGTATTTCATTCATTGCATAACTACACCGTAGTTGTGTATATGATATGTCAATAAACCTTAGAAAATCTTGAAAGGGATGTGCAAAATAGCAATTATATACAGTTTTTAATTAACTATTTCTAGAGAATAACGAGTAATTAATATACTTTATAGAGATCTGCAAATAAATATTTAGTCTTCTCAAGCACCAACTAATATCTCTCCTGATTGTTGGCACTTGACCTTCCCTGAATTTTACTCAGGTGTAACTAAAGTCTGCTTTAAGGGTTGTTTATATTTCACATCATTAATCAGAATCTGTAAAGTAACTAAAATAAATGTAGTGGAGTAAAAATACCAGGTTAACCTTAAAGAAAGCCCTCAGGATTATAAAAGACCCCCATCACCCCAGCCACAAACTGTTCTGTCTGCTGCCGTCTGGCAATACAGCCGCATACTAGGAGAGGATGTGGCTGTTGTGGAGGACTACAAGTACCCAGGGCCGTATCCAGGATTTCCTAAATACCGAGGTCCAAACATGCTAGGGGGGTTCGGGGGATACCCCCCGAGATTTTGGGATTTTCATGATCTAGTTATGGTGCTTTTAAGTCCTATGGGGGGTCACAAATTGTGATAATATATTGATTTCATACCATGTCAGTGGGCTGACAATGTCAGCATCAATTATTTTGAAAGTGTAATACATAATAAGAATCAGTTGATTGTTACTATTAATGATCTGGACATGCAGAAGAGGCTAAAATGATCACAAAACATTGTCAACATCAGTGGCGAGCCGTGACTTTTATACCTACTGTAGGCCCTCTTGACCCCCACCCCTTCCCTCGAGTTATTACGTCACAGCGTATACTTCAGCGGAATATCAAAACAACGGCCCGGGGTTGCAAAACGCTCAATGAAAGCGACCCTCTACCACACAAACAACACCTGTAAATAACCCTATTTGTGTTCTTTTGAATTGAAAAGGATATTGCATTGTGTTTGTTACTTTCGTTGCAGTTTGTATGTCTTAAGTGTAATTTGGCATGCTTTTATTTTGAAGGCGAGGTTAACGCTGTTGACAGGAAGTTTGTTGTTGCTATGGAAACAAGAAACGTTTCACAGCGGGCGGAACTTGTCATAAAGGTCCGCGATAATAACACCCACCCATTTAGAGGGAAGATATGATTGGTCAATTGTACTGTCATTGACATTACTCTCTCGTTCAGTTACTATAGCTGGGGCCCTCTGTGAATTCATAGCTGGACCGCCTGGACGTCCAACAGCTCCTCTCTTCACAGTAACTCGCAGAGACGAGCTTCTTTCCATTTAACCCTTCACATTCCAACAGAAACTGATAGGCAGATTCGAAGGATTGATTTCTTTGGAAATGTTATTTTAAATACAATTAAATCCAAGTTATTTGGTAAAACTAATGAAAAATATAACTACAAAAATATATAAAAACATATATAATTTGTTTGAATGTTTTTAAATATTATTTGTTAGAATATCTTAGGAGGCCCTCACAGAGGGCCTAGAGGGCCCTGACGGCTCGCCACTGGTCAACATTCATTTTCCATGTCTCTCTCCTTTCCATAACCTGCAGCCTCTCTTCCATCGTCTTTAGTCTCTCTGTCTTCTTCCTGTTCTTTACTCTCTCTGTCCTCTACGCTTTCTCTTTGTTCAATCTCTCCCTCGTTGTTCACTTTTTGCTCCTCCTCACTTGTCGCTCCTGCCAGTGAATCAAAAGCAATTCAGCAATTTAGTTCATTTCACTTGTTTGTTTGCTTTCTTTTTTATTTAAATCTGTTTTGTTTGATTCTCAAAGAGAACAAAGATGTAATAAAATTGTGTTTTATACAATTGTATGTTATTATGACATCATAACTGCAATAGATGTATGTTTTAAAAGTATGCCTATTGTAAATGAAGACTATTGTTATAGATACATAGATAGATAAATAGATATTAAGCCTACATTATTTTGTGTGACTCCAGTTCCTCCCTGACTTCCATCACTTTCCGTTACGCTCCTCGTAAAGAGACTCAAAACTTGAACCCGCTATGCAAGAACACTTGGGACGGAGACTTAGGTGAAGTGTCAAAAAGACTGGATTTATTCAAGTCCTCAAAAAACAGGCAGGAGACAAAGCAAACTCTCAACAGAGTGGGAAGAATGTGGAGCAGGGCTGAGACGGAGGTTGGGCTGGACGTGGCAGGCAGGACGGAATGGAATATGGAGTTTCTGGAACAGGCACAAAACAGAACAGGATTAGTATATGAAAAATCCAACTGGAAGAGTATACAAAAAGACTAGCAATTCTAGTCAGCCGGGACTGGAGTTTACCACTGTGAGTATACGAAGAACTGGCGAAGTCTGATGATCGAACCAGAGTTTTAAGCAGCAGCAGGTGAGTAGTGGTAATCAGTGATGATGAGAAACAGGAGCGGAGGTGAGTTGGCGGGAAACGGAAAGTAGGTCAACCACGCCCAGCAGGAAGACAGACAAACAGAAAAAAGGAGAAGGAGATACTGCAATTCCTCACACTTTCTCTCTCTCTCTCTCTCTCTCTCTCGTCTCTCTCTCCTCTCTTCGCCTGTCCTGTCTCTTCCTTACCAAAGCTGAGCATCGACTGACTTAGTCTTTTCATTATTTTGAGTCAGTGTAAAACGAAGTATAGCCTATAGCTGCAATATAAGTTAGTGTGCATGTTGTCGGACGTCCACTGACTAACGTAGAGCGTTCACACAGGATCTGCTGGTCATATGATGTCCTGATGAACAGAAACACAAGCAGCCCGCTGGACTCAGATCTCTAGATACCTCATCCTCTCCTCTGGACTCAGATCTCTAGATACCTCATCACTCCTCTAGAGCTCAGATCTCTAGATACTTCATCACTCCTCTAGACTCAGATCTCTAGACACCCTCATCACTCCTCTGGGACTCAGATCTCTAGATACCACCTCATCACTCCTCTGGACTCAGATCTCTAGATACTTCATCACTCCTCTAGACTCAGATCTCTAGATACCTCATCACTCCTCTAGACTCAGATCTCTAGATACCTCATCACTCCTCTAGACTCAGATCTCTAGATACTTCATCACTCCTCTAGACTCAGATCTCTAGATACCTCATCACTCCTCTAGACTCAGATATCTAGATACCTCATCACTCCTCTAGACTCAGATCTCTAGATACCTCATCACTCCTCTAGACTCAGATCTCTAGATACCTCATCACTCCTCCGCTGCTCCGATACAAGTCCGAGCTGCGGTGGTTTGTTGATACATGTCGTCTTCTTCTGTTTGCTTTAATCAAGGCTACGTAGTTATGCAGCGCCCCCATCGTCAGTAAATGGAAGTACTACAAAGAACCCCGTTTAGTGTAATTATTTCACAAGTTTTGTTATACACAGCTCGGAAAATATTACCGAGGTCCGGACCTCGGTGACCTCAATGGTAGATACGGCCATGCAAGTACCTGGGAGTGCACTTAGACAATGGGCTGAACTGGAGGATCAACACTGACGCTGTGCACAAGAAGGGATGAGCAGACTCTATTTTCTGAGGAAGCTGAGATCCTTCCACGTGTGCAGCAAGATGCTGGAGGTCTTCTACCGGTCTGTTGTGGCCAGTGCACTCTTTTTTGCTGCGGTCTGCTGGGGGGGGCAGCATCAGAGCTGGTGACACCAGTAGGATCAATAAACTGATCAGGAAAGCTGGGTCTGTCATCGGCATCAAGCTGGACCCCTTTGAAGCTGTGGTGGAGAGGAGGACACTGAACAGGCTGTTGTCCATGATGGATAACCCCACCCCATCCTCTCCACCTGCAGCTGGACAGTCAACGGAGCTCCTTCTCCAACAGACTGCTGCAGCTCCGCTGTCACAAGGACCGATACAGGAACACATTCCTGCCCACTGCAATAACTCTGTACAATAAATCACCTCTGGCTGGAAGAAAACTCTCTGCTCCATAGTTTCTCTTGGAATAAAACCTCGCTGTACATTTTACACATATATAATCTGTTCAATATTTGATATTCCATATTCCATTGTCATATATTTTTGAATATGTATATTTGCATATATAATATCTACATGTATATTTTCTATTTCAACACGTATATTTTCTATTTTCTTTTTCTTTTCTTTCTATTCTGTTTATTTGTAGTTTTGTTTTATTGTAAAATGCCTTGTCTTTTTATGCTGCTGCAACAAAAACAATAAAGTACCATCTTATCTTATCTTATCTTACCTTACCGTAGCATCGGACTAAACCACCAGACTCAGGGACAGTTTCATCCCACAGGCCATAAGACTATTAAACACTGAACTTTGAAATAACATCCATAACATTAATCTTGGCTGCTACTTGGAAAGTATTGATCTAATATATCATATTCCAATCACTTGTATAGACTCTGATTGCACTATTTCACTTTTTATTATTTACTATTTTTCTGTTTGTATTGACTTGCACCTAGTTTTTCTGTGTATCTGTTTTATTTTGTTGCACTGTTGGAGGAGCCTGTGACCTAAGGGGAGGGGGGGGGGGTAGGAGACGTTCGATTTCCTGTTTTGAATAGTGTGCCGTCAATGGGTTTCATTCCATTTCAAAATGCTGTTTGACGCTCGGCGTAAACTTTGCGCACTGCACTCCAACATCCAATCACAGAGCTTGAGGACAAATCGGGGTTTGTCAAGCAAAGCACATGGTGTAGTCCCAAACGATAGCTGAGGATTCTGGGTAGTGTAGTGTCTTCGGCCATCCTAAACTGAATATTTGTTTCTCTGAATCGAAGGGGAAAATTACAAAAGCATTGCACACAATTTAAACCAATCAATGTTGTGTAATCAACAAGGATAATCTGGTGCGTTTGAGTTGATGAGTAGTGCAGATATCACTGTAACATCAATCGACAGTAGAGAGAATACTTACTTCCGGGTGTAAAATCCTGCGTTATCCAATGGGAATGGACGCTCACATTGCTCTCCGTAATACAATAAAGGGGACATGATCAAATCGGAATATAATGTTCTTTTAAAAAACGTTAACTAAAGGGAACAATCTATTTGACACAGCTGAAGCTCTGGCCTTCCTTAAAAACTAACTAATTTAATAAAAATCACAGTTGTATTACACACAATGCACTGTTTTTTGAGAACAAAAATTCGTAACTAATGCACCATAATACATTCTGACGAAAAATACAAATTATTATGAATACAAATAAAATAAAAGAAGCCTCCCGTGAGTAGATTTAAAAAACTTTTTATAGAATAAAAGCTCACTGCTGGACGTTGTAGAAATGTGTGTGCACCACGACAAAGGAGCCTCATTCACTTTACATTGGCGTTGTTTGCGTGGTGCAGACACGTAAATGTAGCAAGTTTGTGACTCCACCACGCAATGCGGTGTTAAGGAGTCGTGGTGGAGTCACGCATTCTGGTGAGACCAGGTTTGATTTTAGCGGACCAGAGTCCGGTTGTTTAGTTCACTTAAGAGGTCTCGGACTGTGTTCACACCGACCCAAATGAACCGCACCAAGCGGCTAAAACGCACCAGGGTTCGATTCAACCGGACTATAAAAGGCTGGTGTGAATGCGCCCTAAGTGAATAATTAAATGATATCAGTGAGGTATACAATATCCACCTTTCTGTATGGAAAACAACTGATAACAGTGCATACTCACAAACCACAAGCTAATCGAATTTTTCCTTTTTCTTTGTTTGTTGTTATAATGTGTTTATCTCTATAATAAGTAAATGGAGTTCAATAAACAAGTCGAACACAATTGCATGTCTCCTAGAAGCGGGCTGATTTACAATTAACCTGATGACCAGGAGTGTGATGCTATCTGTTAGCTTCAGTTAGCTCAGGTAGCACAATGGATTAATTAATGTGATCCCAGAGAAATATGTGAAATGCCCAAACCTCTTAAAGGAAAACTTCACCCACAAATTGACCAACTGCTTTAATTCCTCACCCCATGTTGCCTTGAAATATTAAAGAAAACGTCAATGTTTTTCTCGTCCCATATGAATAAAGTAACTGTCATCGTGGAGGTTTGAGATAAACAACATTTTATTCAGTAATTCAATGTAACACAGGTGAGTTATTATTATGAACAAACAACTTATTTGTTAGGTTCATGAAAGGATAACGATTATGGTAAACAAGAAGGCTATGTTCGTAACGTGTAGCCCAACTGAAGTGCATCATTTAAAATAACAGTGTTGTCTTTCCATTGGCATTGTTTCTGAGGAGCTGGCAATTACGTGCCACTATAATCTAGTTGCCACCTCAGTGAACCCGGAAATGTTGAGTACACCAAAGTTTTATATTATAAATGTATAGTACGGGTCGCCAGCACATAGATACTGCCGGATGCTTACTTGCATGCTGGTTTAACCAGAAAGTGGCCATGTTTGTACTTTCGGTGGACTGATTTTGACTACTAGTGTGGACAATTGTTTTTCAAATAAACAAGGATTCTGTCCAATCCAAATTATCCAGCGTCCCCTAAATCTTCAAAAATTGACCCAAAACTAATCAAAATCATTCCACCGGGAGTACAAAATATGGACATGTTTAGGTTAACTGAGATTTTTGATCCTGAAATGTCAGGAATGGACTCAGCAATCCTCAATAACCCTCAAAACCAATCCAAAACTGTCCAAATTAGCCAAGCAATTTTTTAACTATTGTCCCCATAGCTTATAATGGGAATTCATTATAATAACGCAGCTTATGCAAATTGTGCAATAGTGCAAAATTGCCCAACATAATCAAATTAGCATTCAGCAGTTTCTATGTGCTGAGGACCCTTACTATAGCATTTCTATCATAAAAATGTGGTGTACTCAACATTTTCGGTTCACACATAGGACTCTATGAGCTGGCAACTAGACTACTACTATAATCCTGTTTTTAAAAAGAGGTTTTGGTAATTTCACGTAAGGCTGTGAGATGACGCAGAGATACAGTGTGCACACTGCTCAGATTCCACAGATAGTATAAAGTGGTAGAAACAGTGTAACTGTACGACAGTCTATGTCTCAGTTAGAGGACATAGAGGGCGCCTTTCTGCTCTTGAAATAATCAAGTGTTCCTCTCTTGTCTGGCTCTTGTCAAGGCTGCTGGCAGCTTGACTCGCTTTCAGCAGGAGTTCACCGTTAGAGAAATGTGACCCTGCATTCCCCCCCCCCTCTCTCTTTGTGCTGACCTTTCACTGGGTCGGCAGGCACATTTTTTGCTTCAATGGCCAGCAGTTGCGATGTGTCAACCTAATTCAACCTGGAATGGATACAGGTATGCATGACACCACCGAGTGAATTGAACTCTCCTCCGGTTGACATAAGGAGCGTATGGGGAGAAATGGGGGGGGGTTGATATCATTTTCAGACTGACTCAGACATGCAAGGGGACATGATACAGTTTATATATCCTTTATATTAACCAGGTAAAAGTCTTATTGAGATTAAAATCTCTTTTTCAAGAGCGACCTGGCCAACAGGGCAGCAGTTTGCTGAAATAACATGAAACTGCATCATAGACTTGTTTTGTAATGCTTTTAAACACCAGAAAGTGATGTATAGGGAATCTCAGTGAGTTCTGAACTGATTTGAATCTACGTACAACCAAGTGTGACCGGCCAGTTGGGTCTAACAACAATGATGCTGAAAATTGAAAAAAGGAGCCCCCATTTAGTAAATGCTGAGTCACGTTTTCATCAACAACCATACTAACTAGGCAGGTTCCAATTTAATCTAACGATTTAAAACTTCCTAAAAACCTTGGCCAAAGATCGATATGATTCATTTCAGCTACCTAGCTTGATAGCTAGCATGGAGTGGTATTTTCAATGATAGCATGTTAGCGGTTAGCTCAACGGCAGTAGTTAACTGAGAGGCCTGCAAGTAATGGTCGGCATTATTGAATTTGCTGGGAAATGCATTCTTTTTTTGTCGTATTTATTTATTTATTCATTTATTAAGGACAATGCCCATGCATATTTACAGTACATATTGAGCAACTGATACATCTGAATCTGTGTGGAGATATTATTACAGCAGGATAAACAAAATGATCCACATGATCAAAGATATTTACACATGGAGCAAGCTGCTGCTGAGAAAATGTAAGAAATGATTGGGCACTTAACATGGGATCTATTATGTTTTTTATTCTCCACAATTCTCTGATAGTTGCTGATCAAAACACAACTGGCTCTTTTTCAAGCCCACTGCTAACTGCCATGAGATCATAGATTCCTTCAGGATGTTGGCATTATTGCCCTAAGTGCTGATACATTTTTTTTGCATTATGTGCTGAATATAATAATTGTTACTGTCATTTCTGTTAAGTCAGCTACAGTATGTGTCATTTAACACATATTTAGGGAATATATATCATCAAATATTATCTGTCACATACTGTAGAAATGATGGTAAACCATCATATACCAGCAAAGATAATTCAGCAAGTTAACATTTGGACTGACATTCTGATCCAGGCATTAAAGGTCACCTATTATGCAAAATGCACTTTTTGATGTCTTTTATACATAAATATGTGTCCCCGGTGTGTAAGGAGACTCAAAGTGTCAGAAAATAAAACCCTCTCTCTTTTTCCTCCTTACCCACATCTCTAAAAAACGGGGGTACAACGGAGCTGATCCAGATTTGCTGCGCTCCTGACGACATTACTAAAATGTGGGCTGGCTTTACGCCCCAACCTATCGTCCCCCATCATCAGATAGAGAAAGCATTTGAGCTCCATACTGTTTCAGAATAATCCTTGATGTGGTTTGGAACATAATATGGCGTTTAATCACGGCAGCGTTTAGCTGAGTTTATGCTGTTAGACAGCCTTCTCTTCACAGAGATCACTGCTTGCAATGCGGACACTCCGCAGGGGGCGTGGTCAGTAGCAGCTCCAAAGGGGGCGTGGCCAGCAGTAGCTTGGTTGCAAAGGGCCAGACCCAGAATCAGCACTTTAGTAACGGGGCTGAAATAGAGGGGTATGAGGCATGCTACAATGGGTGATCTGTTGAGAAAAACACTTCAGAGACATGTTTTGTATAGACATGGCCCTATATAATATATTGTTCAAACATGGGGCATCGCAGCCATTATATGAGGGTGGGACAAGTCCCCCCCACTTTTTCAAATGATTAGTTTAGACCCCCCCACTTCTAACCATGTGGATAGTCCGTGAAATCGGTCTATCCACTCGCCGCACTTGTAGAGCGCTGTGTCAGTGCTTCACTATCAAATCCATTCCACTTGCTTATTGAGAGAATGCCCAAATCAATGAAACTCCGTACCATGTTTTCACTGCTACTTTGTACCAAGGCAGATTCTCACATAGCGCGCGCATAGGTTCAAGGACTGTTGGTCATAGGTGGACACCTCAGATCTGTTGTATGAAGCGATGCCGGTAGCGGAGGTAAGGCCACACACACCAAGTGTTCAGGACATTGTTAATACAGCGAAAATCAAAGCTGACGATCTCTTGGTTTGATATGTTTTCTCCCCCAGACAACATGGACATAAGAACATTTCAAAGAAGAGCAATTCTTCAGCTGGCAGCAGTTAATCAGTTAACAGTGATGGCGGCGGCAAAAGCGTCTCACTTCTGGAGAGGAGTTTCGTCTTTATGTCATGATAAAGATACAAATACGTGAATAGATTAGATGAGAAAAGGCATCGAAATGCCAGGTTACTAGTATTTATCATGTAAACAGGGAACATAATAACCCGATCACTCTGTGCTCATGTAAACACCATGATGTCCATGTAGAGACGCAGTCAGTGTGTTTTACTGGAGCCTCAGTTCGATTTAACTTCGGTACTCTCTCTCAAATGGTAATGTGCATTATGTTTTAATTATACTTCTTATCATTCAGAAGCTTGTTGTGTGTGTTTATGTTTTACTGAGTGCTTATAGGCCATTTCCATCCCAGTATTCAGTTAACTATTTATTTTCTGTGCACATAGCTAATATTCTAACTGCTTGGGACTTTGAGTCTTCAAAATGTCCAATGTCACAGACTGGGACTTACTTTAGAGTCAGTGTATTTACATTCAGTAGTATGACTTGTTATGATTCAATGTGAAAGAGTATAACTGCTCAATAAATATGAGTCACTTCACTCACCTCTCTTGACATCTAGGCGCTTGAGAGTGAGTCAGAGGCAGAGCACAGGGACAGGTGGAGAGAGGTCCGTTGCTGAGGTGAGTGATGAAAGGGAAATGACAGTTTAGAGTAAATTGTTATGTGGACTCTCATCCCAGAATGTTAAGGAAGTCAGTGGGATATTGAACAGGAAACATTGCAGTCAAGGGGCATCATGTGACCAATATAGACAGAAGAGCAATATTTAAGTCAATGATACCATTCCTAGGTGAACTTAACATCTGTAGGGAGTCAGATCAAGTCTCATATTAATACATGCTCACAGAAGGATTCACAAATGTATTTTGCGATTTATATATAAATGACTCTCCACAACAATATCTCTCAATGCACTCACAAATATGTATTGTTGTATATAATGTACAAAAAATGGGCATTTAAACAGCTTTTTATTAATTCAAAGACGGCTCTCAATTAATAATCAAATGTTTCCTTTCTTTACTACTGGATGAAATTACAAAATGTACCATCATTTTCCTCATGCTAGTATAGCCACATACTGTAGAAGTATCAAACCACTTGTTAAAATGCACCAGTATACAGGAAATACATTTTTTTTGTTCGTGGGTGGGGGACCCCCCACACCCCCCGTTCAAAATGTCCCCCCCACATTCAGGATGCTTCCTACGCCCAATGTGTTCAAATATAGCATAATAGGGTAGCTTTAAGTTGGATTCATCGCACTTGCATGAAAGCTTGCTTCTTCTAACTAGAGCAGACCTTTTGAACATTATTTAGGGCAGACTTGCCTGTTTTTGCCATGTTCTTCATCTGGCAATCCTAATGTGGACACATCTACCTTTATGTTTTGTTACATCTGTTTGCAGTATCTGAATCCCATCAAACCTCATTGAAAATCAAACAGCTATTGAGTGTTCCTTCTTCTTTATTTCCACTATTACAATCAGTTTGACTATGACTTATCATCCCATAAAGCCTCAGAGAACATGAATACTGATACCTCATGTGAACCAACAAAAACAGACGGAGGAGGAAATGTATTTAGACAAAATGACTTTAGACTTTTCTGAAATATGTGTCCTCACAGTAACACTGTGCATCGCCGCGGGCTGCACTGAAAACAATCAGACTTCAACCATGAATGACTGAATTGTATGTGTGCATGTAAACAGCCCACAATATGACAGGAAGGACTGATGGTTATTGCTGCTGCTCTAAATCTGAGCGTGCACAGACAGCGAGGATCACCTTCAAAAAGCATTTTGCTTTCTTTGTGGGCTGAGTTTAGTGGTTAGTAAAAACACATCCTCCTTTTTTGGACAAGTTGAGCTCTCATAAAGACCTTCGATGGTTCTTATATTGAAGGGGGAGGCTGGTGATTAAAGAGAGGAGGGGAACAGAAAGTGAATCTTCTTCAAGATGGCGTTGCCTGGTCAGGTTTTTAGAGGCATTTTGGTCATTTAATGAGCCAAGTGCTTCATAAAATTAGATGTTAGAAGCCGTGTATATTGGCAAATAAACACATAATTTGCACCAATGAGGTTTGTTTTAACTGTCTTCTCCTGCCGCTTGAAACTATTAGGAGTTCTCTCTGTCCCTGTGCTCTCTGCAGCTTGAGGCTTTATGCTAGATTATTTTACTGTTACTAATAATATTGCGATTGTGTTGATATATTCAATGTTACGTTTGCAGTTATTGCACTGGAGAGAAGAAAAAGCCAGGTCTCACTTTGAACCTGCTGGTATGTGGACCATGAGTAGAGAGTGCTTTTTGTTAAATCTGCAGAATAGAGAAAATGTTATTGGAAAGTAGAAAGTAGTTATAATGTAAACCAAGCACAGTGTGTTCAGTAGATTATCCAGAAGACACACTTTCTGTAGAGAGTTTATTTTTGTATTAATATAGCATTGCAGTAACATTCCAAGATTCACATCCATTGAACCTTGTTTTTTGGTATTTACTTACCCTTTAAAGGTTCTTTTAAATCAGGGGAAGACATCTAGACGAAAAATAATTAAACAAGCGAGTGTTTTTCCTGGCCAAGGACAGGTTCCTGGAACACAACACGAGCCTAACATGTCATCACGTGATATATGTCTCGTCTGAAAGGGGTGTAGAGCGCTGACGGACAGCACCTGAACGCCGCTCCGGCACTTCAAAAATTGTAGTACACATAAGGAGCTGTATAATATATGCTGCAGTTTTTGTGTGGCTGTGTCTTTAGTTGTAAGCCCAGTGGTGATCTGTTCATCTGCAATACTGATCATACAGTCAATAACGCCATCGAAAAGAATATGCTACATTACTGTCACGATTTATGTTTTGTCTGTCTTGTCATGGTTTTATTTTGAAATTCTGTTCTCCCTGTGTCTTGTCTTCCTTCCTGTGTTTGCCCTCCTGTGTCTGATTGTCTGATTGTGTTCACCTGTTGCCCTTGTGTTTCTGTCTCCCCTGCCCAGCTGTGTCTTGTCCTGTGAATACCCTTCTGTGTATTTAGTCTTGTCTTCCCCTGTGCTCCATGTCGGTTCATTACCTTTCCTATCACCCTCCATGTTTGACTGTCGGTTTTGTTTAGATGCTCATGCTACGGATTTATGGATGTTAGGTTATTTCATGCTACGGATTTATTAGGGGTGTAACGGTTCACAAACATTTCGGTTCGGTACGTACCTCGGTTTTTTGGTCACGGTTCGGTTCGGTACGTTTTCGGTACAGCAGAATTTTTTTTCACAAAACAAAACATATATATATATATATATTTGTATTATTATTAAACTGTGAATAATGTATTCACTCAAATAAATACAAAATATGATAAAATAAACATTAAGGTGCAGCATTTCGATGAACTGAAATAATCTGTATTTGAACTGTACTGTACTAGCACCTAAGCAGCCAGTTTGACATTAGGACTTGCTTGTCATTGTATTTTCATGTTTTTTTAAAGAAAAATGAACTTGTCCACATTGCTTGCCGAAAGGGCAGATCTGCTGGCACTAACAATGTCTCCTGCTGTGGAGAAAACCCTCTCTCTAGGGACAGAGGTAGCAGATACAGCCAGGTAGCGCTTTGCTAACATTGCAACATAAGGATATTTGGCGTTTGTAATAGCTTTGGCTCGGTCTGAACTCTTTGCGATTGGTGGAGGCTTAAATGCTAGTGGGAGTTGGGTTTGCACTTCAGTCTTTTTTCTTTTGGTACCGGTGATATTCACGTTCGGGTGATGCCTTTTTAAAAGAGTGTGCAAGTTTGATGTATTGCCAGCCGCGTAACCAATTTTAGTTGAACAATGCCGACAAACAGCTTTGGTTCGGTCCACCTGTCTTTGTCCGTCATCCTTGTACGTAACTGCAAAACCAAAATGTTCCCAAACCGGAGACTTCAATGATGCTGGAGGATTTTCGAGCTCAACTTTATCTGCGTTCGCCATACATTTTTGACAGTTCCTCAAATTACTGACTACATTTGAACGCATCCCTCTGACCAGCTCTCAGTATGGCCTCTCATCCAATGAAATGACTTGCTCGCTCTATGACGCGTTGAACCCAATGTGAGCAAATTACTCTGAATGCTGCGACGCAGCACCTGAGATTACTTCCAAAAAGTTATTCACGTTCTCAATTTTTTACGTTTAACGTTATATTCGTTCGGTACACACTTCGGTGCACACCTGTACCGAACCGAAGGGCCCGTACCGAATCATTTCGGTACGTGTACCGTTACACCCCTAGGATTTATCGATGTTAAGTTCTTTCTTGTTTGTTTATCGTCTACAGCTTTTTGGTAAATAAAGCTCGCCTTTTGTTATTTTACCTTTTTTTGTCTTTTTAAAAACTGCATTTGAGTCCTAAAATTCCCGGATTCTGACAGAATGAACCGACCAAAAATGGACTCAGCAGTTTTCACTTTTGTTGGCTCAACAGGCGGATCATCTCAAGTACTCTCTAGAGCAGAGGTTGCGCTACACTTTTTCGCTGCCCGTCATTTTTGACGGGCAGTATCGTAACATTTGCGTCAAAAAAACAGAATTACCCGTCGGCCTTTACACAACTCTGACGAGGGGGGGTGGGAGAGCAGAGCATGCTCGTGAACTGTCAACGGGGGGTTGCCGTGTTATGCATGCCACTGCACCTCGCGGGAGCGCGCACAGCGTAAAGCCAAAACTCACAGACATTTCAATGATCTGTAAGGGAAAGTTAGGTTTGGAAACAGTATCATTTCCTTTTTGAAGGGCATGTATAACACAGCATAACACCGGAGCCTCGCTGTGGGGAAGCTTTGGCGCTGTTCCGAGGTTGTTCTAATCCGTCAAAATGACGGACTGCTTTCAGATTTTTCCGTCATAGACGGAAGATATTCGGTTAACGCGACCTCTGCTCGAGAGTACATTTTTTTTATACCTGGTTGGGAGCCTCATCTAGATGGGGTAAAGAGGCTGCCTTGAAGGAAGCACGCCAGGAGGTTACTCGCAAGCCCTGGCTCAGGAGCTCGTTGCCTGAGTGGCTACAAACGTTTACAAGCAGCCCTGAAAGCTTGTCTCAAGCCTCTAACCCTTTCCTGGGGTCTGGCCTGGCCTTGGGAGGTCCGCAGATCCTCCGGAAGGTTTCTGGGAGATAAAAGGCCAGGATTCCAGCCCGTGCTCCAGCAGCTCCAGTCCCGGCCCACGCAGCCATGTTTTCGGCTCCAAAGCCGGCTATAAAGCCCTCAAACAGCGAGTCTGCATCGGTGCTGACTTGAGACCGGTCTCTACCTGACCGGTCTCCACGCTGTGTGTGTCCGTCAGTAAACAAGCTGTTAACAAGTAGTTCCAGCAAACATCCACTGATAAACTGCGATGTTAAAAACCTCATGATACAACACACTCTCACTCCATAATCGTCCAGGAGCGACGTTTGGTCAGTGTCCGTGGGGTGCAGTTCTGACGCTCCTAGGCTCCTTCAGCTTCATAAAGGGATGCAAATAGCTTTCAACTGATTGCAATGTATTCCCATCTGCGGCGGGATTTGACGCTCATGGAAGCACGGCATTCATTGTGTCGGCTGCCCTTAAAGGCAATGTGAGCATCCATTCCCATTGGATAACAGAGAATTGTACACCCGGAAGTAAGTATTCCCCTTACTGTCGATTGATTTTACAGTGATATCTGCACTACTCATCGACTAAAAAACACCAGATTATCCTTGTTAATTACACAACATTGATTGGTTTAAATTGTGTGCAATGCTTTTGTATTTTTCCCCTTCGATTCGGAGAAACAAATATTTTTTCGGAGTAAACGATGGCAGAAGACACTACACTACCCAGAATCCCCAGCTATCGTTTGGACTACACCATGTGCTCTGTTTGACAAACCCCGTTTTTTTTTCACCATTCATTCCAATGGCTGTGTCTATGTCCAGTGGCGTTTCTAGGTGTACAAAACTGGGGGGGCAGAAAGAGGTCGGGGGAGAGAGAGAGAGAGGGGGGGGGACGACAGAGAGAGGGAGGAGAGAGAGAGGGGGGACAGAGAGAGGGGGGGAGGAGAGAGAGAGGGGGAGTGTCAAATGACATACTGAAGACCACAGGAGCAACACTGTGAGCGCATACATTTACGTACACAGCGTGGGGATGTCATAGTAATGCACCTTCATACATGGAGTAAAGGTCACCATCACAAAGTAATTCTTAACAATAACAACAACCGTAATGCTTTAGCATTAAAACACCATAGACTGTAAATATAAGGAAAACACAGACACTCATCATCGAGGTCACAATATCAATCGATCCAGCAGAGGCAAAACACAGAAGATCAACAAAATATATGACATAAATGAACTTACCAAAGCTGAAGGCTCACTTGAAAAGAAAAGCGGCACGGCGGTCCTTCCTCTGACAGAATGTGTCTATCACTTTGGGGATGAAGTCCTGTAGTTGCTGGATCAACTGGCTTTCAATTGAAGCATGGCCAATGCGTTAAGTCGCGGCTGTCCCATGGTGTTGCGAGTGAAAGTCTTTATCCTTTTGAGGGTGGAAAAGTTCCTCTCTGACTCGGATGTCGTCATCGGAGTTGTCACTATTATTTGACCAAAATAACAGTCTCAGCAAACGTATCCTCCAAGTTGTTCTCGTGAATGGATTTCAACAGAGACAGGGCAGTGTTTCCAGTGTGAAGCTCACTGTGGCGGTGGAGCGTGGTCAGCTCAGACTTCAACTTCTCCTTGTTTCCCAACGCAGGC
This sequence comes from Gymnodraco acuticeps, assembly GCF_902827175.1. Lineage (NCBI taxonomy): Eukaryota > Metazoa > Chordata > Actinopteri > Perciformes > Bathydraconidae > Gymnodraco > Gymnodraco acuticeps. Next base: position 381,803 of record NW_022990812.1, read on the forward strand.
CACAGTTTCACGGCGCAGTCAAGCTCAGGTGTAGGAAATGACAGGACATGCTGTGGGAAGAATGAGCTGTCAACAAGCTTTGCAGCGATCAAATGGTCACTCTGTGAGAACCTCTGTTCCACCTGTGAGATGACTGTGTCACAAGCCTCCTTCATCACCGGCGCTGTGCTGCTGACTCGTCGGGCTGGCTCGTCTGTTCCATCATGAGCAGTGGCGGCCAATGCATCAGTTTTTCTGCCTCATTTTCTGAACATTTTCCTTGAAACGGCAGAGCGCGCTGTTGATCCCAGGTGCATCGATGCTTCGTTTTGCAGAGTGTTGTATAGAACATCCACTTCTGGCATAAGCAACGAAAAAAACTCCAGGAGCTGCATAAATGCTCGGTCCCGCAGTTTCTTTGACAGGCCGTATGCCTCACTTATGGTGACCGCATCCCATCCTGGTTGTGCGCGTATATGCTTCATACACTGAAGTAGTGCATCTCGGGTCTCCCAAACCGCGTTCACAGTTCTGCTTTTAAAGTTCCATCTCACAGCCGGTGGCCGTGGGATGTGTCTCTGTGTTGCCTCTGCAAGAGCTGCAACACGTTTTGGAGCACCGGAGAAAAAAGTGGAAAAAGCAGTTAGATCTGCAAAAAACACCTTCAGGATGCTCATCCTTGCTGAACACAGTTGCTGCAGGGTCAGGTTCAGTTGGTGGGCGTAGCAGTGAACAAACTGAGCGTTTGGGTACGTCTCCTTCATCACCGTCTGTACCCCGCGCACGTTACCGCTCATGACGGCCGCCCCGTCATAGGTCTGAGCGATTAGCTTTTCTTTCAGCTTCAGGGGTTCCAGAACAGCCTTGATGCTGTTAGAGAGACCTACACCAGTTTTGTCCTTTACTTCCACAAACTCCAAAAAACGCTCTGTAACTGTGAGGTCAGGCATAATGTATCGCAGCACAATCACCATTTGCGATTTACAGGAGACATCGGTTGTCTCGTCGGCCTGAACGGCAACAAATGATGTGTTGTCCACTTGCTTGGCTATTTCCTCCCTGTACACATCATACATGCAGTCCAAGAGTTCATTCTGTATGGTGCTTGATGTCCCTTTGAAAACAAGCTGAGCTTCGTAGTGCCGTTGAAGCCTGGAATCGCCCTCACACATTGTCTCGAAAATTGACCTGAATATCCCTGGATTCAGAGAGTCCGCCGACTCGTGGTGGCCCCGCAGTGCTGTCTCACATTTCCCACACAGTTTAATACAGGTGATGATCCGACCAAGCACGTACCTGTTTTCTTCCACCTTCCTATTATGAGAATCAATGCCGCGTCTGTAGGCGCTGTCAATCTGAGCTGCAACATTCACCCTTCCAAGTAATCCCAATTTTACGGCATTTTCCAAATGACTGTTGCTGCTCTCATGCTTCATTGTCCTCTCCGAAAGATGCTTTAAGTCCTTGTAACCTGTCCTCGACCAAGTACCTTGATCTTCACCAAAAGCAGGCAAGGAAAGCAAAAGAGGGAATTCTTCTGGATGCTCGCCGTTAGCCATTTCTTTTTAGCAAACCACTCAGCGTTAAACCCACGTTTAACTTTGCCCGCAGTCTGGACCATTTGGAAATCCGGTGGATGGTGGGCACCGAGGCGCTTTACCTCCAGTTTCTCTCCGAGACTAAGTGTCTCAAATGTGTGCTCCAGTAAATGGTCAACTTCATTCATTTTCTTTCAGTTTTTTACTTCTTTTAATCGCTGGTGATGTTAGCTATATGCTGCTCTCTCGTCTCCTCTTCAAACTACACGTGACGTTTCGCAGCACTGCACACGTGAGTACTTACAGCCAATCAATTCTGAATTATGTGAGATGACGTATGGTGGGGATGGGAGCACTATGCCCCTACGGTCATTATTTTTTTGCCACACACATTAAATAGAAAAATACTCTGAGCAGTGTAGTTTTTACAATCACCGTTCACTTAGACTGTGAGAGGGAGGGGCAGGATCGGGTTTTGTCCCACATGGCTCTAAACAGCTCAAAACGGCACTCAAGACACTAATTAGAAGAACACAGACTAAAACAGAAATGTACAGACGAATCAGATTATTAAACATGACCTTAAAATATATTTTATATGTTTTTTTATTTATTTTTTAGTATTTTTTTGTAATCATTATTTGTAATACTTTCTTCTGACACTAGGTGGGGCTGTGCCCCACCTGCCCCTAATGACCCGCCGCCACTGTCTATGTCACGTGATCTTCAAATTTCTCCCTGCAGAAAAAAAAAACATGGCCGAACTTCGTTTTATTCTCGGTGGAAAATGCCTATTTTAAAGTTAGTTTGGCCATTAAAATGCGTTTTGATGTCATTTGATGCGAGAAATATGAGTTGTTATTTCAGATTATGTGTGCAGTGGATGTACATGATCTTTAGTTTGCTAGTTATTACGAAGATTACTTCAGCAAATTGCGTCCATAGAACGTTTTCATTGTTACCAAGGTGGTTGCTAGGGACGCTGCTATCGATATTATTTCTGTTATGTTGTGTAACTGTTTAATGGTGTTATCTTTATTGCTACCCCCTTCCCCGTCAATGTATAGTGTTGGTCCACAGCGCAAACATATTAGTTTAACAAAATCCGCATCTAAAGATAGCCTACGTTATTTTCCCCTGTGCAATTCCAGTCTCACATCTCACAGCACATCGTCATTAATAAATACCGGAAACAGACCGAAAACATTTAAAAAAAATTAAAAAATACTTTATTCCGAGTGTGCTTGCTTTTCTCTTTGAAAGTCATCACATAACGGCATTGTAATACACGGTTCGGCTGCATTACATATTACATATCTGCTGTAGTTCTGTATTTATAGAGCCCTGATGAGAAGACTTCTAGACAAACATGAGGAACTGAAAACGTGACGTGGATCATAAATATATCAGCCATTAAACAACATCTTACATTTCTTTTCACACAATACGTCTCCTTGCAGTATCAACACTAATTCGGCTGACTTTTATATTTGATCCAATTGGTAGATAGGCTGTATTTACACCATAAAGGTGCACACCTGATATAAAGGGACACCTAGTGGTTAAAGCATGTTATTGCATTTCATTATTTTTATTATTAGATAAGATAAGATAAAATGGATTTTTATTAATCCCTTGTGGGGAAATTGTTGTAGATATTAATAGGATCCCTATAAAGTATATTCATTACTCGTTATTCTCTACTAATAGTTAATTAAAGACTGTATATAATGACTATTTTGCACATCCCTTTCAAGATTTCCTAAGGTTTATTGACATATCATATAGGCCTACACAACTATGATGTAGTTATGCATTGAATGAAAAACTTGGGTCGCAGGTTCCTCAATAGTGCATTACAAGACATATATCAATATTTGTGCATACCTCCAGCAATGTTAACTATGTTGAAGCACTTATTTTAACTGATATTATACATAATGTATTATACTCTTATAAGATGTAGGCCTATGTAGATATTTCATCTCTGACCTTGTCAGGTATTGAACAATCAATAAATAAAGAACACAGAATTGTTAAATATAAAACACAGAATTTGTGTGATTATACTAAATGATTTACAAATAAACACCACTGCATATTTAACTGTTACACATGCTGATGTAACGCGAATGTTCCAACTTGGGATCAATAAAGTATATATTATCTTAAGATGATCGATGGCTACTGCCGTATTTGCAAAATTTGCCTCTGAACCTTGACAAGTGCATGTTTCAGGCTTATCAATTAATGTAATGTAATGTTATCAATTAACAACAGGGGTCACAAACATAAGACCAGCTGTTAAATAAAGCTCTTCTGACCTTAGCTGTCATGTGGGTATATATATTAATGCTGCCCATTATGGGCACAAGCAATTTTCACCCATTTATTAATTATATGTTTTAAATTTGAGTGTTTCCTACCCCCTAAACCTCCAGGGATGTACACAGTTTAATACTGGCAACTTCTTATTATGGGAAATACGAAAACGTCTTTTAAAACTACAACTCCCAGTAGAGACGTGCCATAGATAAAGAACATGTTGCGAAACAGAATAGCCAGCATGTGTAGTTCTGGGGACGGGGAGGGGGGGACGCGGTGGACCCATTCAAATCCAGTTTTGGACAGTCTGCCGTGGTTCCATCCCATTTCAAGTGCTGTTCGAGGCTCGGCGTAACCCTCGGAGCACACTCTCCAATCACAGAGCTTGAGGACTATCACAGGGTTTGTCAAACAGAGCACATGGTGTAGTCCAAACGATAGCTGGGGGATTCTGGGTAGTGTAGTGTCTTCTGCCATCCTTTACTCCGAAAAAATATTTGTTTCTCCGAATCGAAGGGGAAAAATACAAAAGCATTGCACACAATTTAAACCAATCAATGTTGTGTAATTAACAAGGATAATCTGGTGTTTTTTAGTCGATGAGTAGTGCAGATATCACTGTAAAATCAATCGACAGTAAGGGGAATACTTACTTCCGGGTGTACAATTCTCCGTTATCCAATGAGAATGGACGCTCACATTGCCTTTAAGGGCAGCCGACACAAACGAATGCCGTGCTTCCATGAGCATCAAATCCCGCCGCAGATGGGAATACATTGCAATAAGTTGAAAGCTATTTGCGTCCCTTTATGACGCTGAAGGAGCCTAGGAGCGTCACAACTGGACGCCACGGGACCCTGACCAAACGTCGCTCCTGGACGATTATGGAGTGAGAGTGTGTTGCATGATAACCTCATATGTTTTAACTTAGGATCATACCTGTGTTTAGTCTAGAAAAAGGTAAATGTGTGCATTTTATTATAAAGTTGTGTATATTTATAGACTGTTGCAAAAACTAAGAAGCTTATAAACATCAGGTTTTAAAACTAAAAGAGCTTTCCAAAAAGGTAACACAATTAAAGATGTTTGGAGTTTTATTTGAGTTATTAATTTACATTTTTTGTCTAAGAGATGCTGATTTGAAACCGTTGTTACATACAGTTACGGTACTTCCTGTTTCTGCCGGAGAGAGGGGAGTTTGTCCCAAAGCTTGCTGCTGTATTTACTCCCTCCATCTGACAGGAGGGAGCCTCGTTGAGCTGCGAGTGTGGCTACAGACGGAGTTCACTCCGTCACGGAGGGGTAGGGTCGAGGGAGTGGTTTGGGATTGGGCCTTAGTGTTGTCTTGTCTTCCCCTGTGTTTGTCTTTCCTGTCACCCTCCATGTCTGACTGTCAGTTTTGTTTGGATGCTCATGCTACGGATTTATGGAAGTTAAGTTATTTCTTGTTTGTTTATCGTCTACAGCTTTTTGGTAAATAAAGCTCGCCTTTTGTCTTTTTAAAACTGCATTTCCCGGATCCTGACAATTACAGTACAGCTACTTCTGGTTATACATAGTGTGTCATTCAAGCTAGTGTGTGTGTGTGTGTGTGTGTGTGTGTGTGTGTGTGTGTGTGTGTGTGTGTGTGTGTGTGTGTGTGTGTGTGTGTGTGTGTGTGTGTGTGGTGTGTGTGTGTGTGTGTGTGTGTGTGTGTGTGTGTGTGTGTGTGTGTGTGTGTTGTGTGTGGTGTGTGTGTGTGTGTGTGTGTGTGTGTGTGTGTGTGTGACATGGTAATGCTGCAGAGCCTCCTCTCAGGGATTGTCAGGGAACTTTCTTTGATTGTCTCTTCTTTCTCTTTACTTCTTCTTCATCCAATGTCTTCCGTCTCTTCCTCTTCACCTTCAAGCTGTCACCCCCCCCCATGTCCCTCATCAGCAGTACTCCCCACCTCGCCCAACCCTCCCAGCTCCCATGATGGGGATCAGGGGGGGGGCTTGTGTTGCGGTCGCCCTGTTTATGCAATCCCCCTTGTTTTGAAGTGACAGGCCAGGGATAGATATGCAATATTAAAGAGAGGCCTTATGAATTTTAGACATCTAATTAGTTGCTTCCCCGTGAACATATCGTGGCTCGCGGGGGCATGGAGCGCTCCGCCGGGGCCTCTCTGAAGTGCAGGGCAGAAAAAAGGGGCCCGCTGCCACCTCTAATGTATTCCCCTCTAATGTAAGTAGTAATCATAGCACTAAGGTTAATTAATGGCCCTCCGAAGCTCTGCTTTCCTCAGAATATCAGGCTGTGGTATCACCGGAGCACCAATTAGAGGCTTTTTTCTGCTCCTGTTTCAAATGTTAATGGCCACTGTTTCAGGGCCGCGGAGCAACGGGGAAGAGGTAAAGCGCTGAGGTGATCGTCGTAACACTTTATGGATGTTACACAGGCCAGCAGAAGTTTCTGCTCGGGGGCACGCAGCCACGCAACAGCCCAGACTGCCACACTTAGTATCAAGGTGCCCACATGTCTTTAAAACTATATCATCAAAAGTAAGCTAAAATAGGACTGTTTCAGAGGTTTAAAATGTGCTATAAAAATAGCACTGAATATTAATGTTTGCTGCCTTATTAGCCAAGATGTAAGAAGAAGGAATGAGGCCTACTTTATTAATCTCCTCAAGGGGATGCAACCTGCGGCTCTTGACCCCCTCTGCAGTGCTCCCTGAAGCTTTAACAAAAATAAAACATGAAAATAAATTAGGGCTATTTTCTTTTTTTTGAAAGTAACAAGAGTTTTTTTATTTGGAGTTTGAGGTGATACTATGACAATAGCATTTGTAAAAGCTTTAATATTTGTCAACTTATATCTATAGCATTTCCCTAGAGGTGACAATCCAAGGCATTGGAAAACTTACCATGAAACAAAAAAAGAAAAGTCATATAGGAAATATAGAGTATGTTTCTGCAGGCATAAATTGCATTATACTTAGCACACAGCATTTAGTACTTTTTATTTTATCATTTTGAGGCAAAATAACAATAGACTTTCAGCCTTTATCTTTACAAACATACTCGTTTTTCTGTGGTACTGTATATAACTTCAATATAGCTTCAAATTATTGAACCAATCTAGACCTAAAAGAATATAATTAATTATATCAAGATACTGTATTTAGAGACCAGTTAACCTTAGCTGACCTACTGGATCATCTGATCTACCTGTTAAACCCTTCTCTCTCCAGCTGTTTGGTACAGGAATGGTGTTGTTTCTACAATGTTCAAAACATAAAAAACATCAGTTGTGTAAAACTATGTTGAAATACCATTTTATACTACATAGATACTTTACTACAACTGGCTCAGTTTACCCCCCAGCATGCATGTGGCTCACTTTGCCCCTCAGCCACTTTTTGGAAATAAACTGATAGCTTAGTCCTTCATGCTAATCTTTAGCTAAATGACTCACATGGTTTTACACCTTGCTAAATAACCAACATGTATGATACATATTTTCAGACCTGGATTCATTCGCTTTGACATAACACATCACATCATTAGAACAGCTGTGGTACGTTTTAACCACACACGCCTCTACACACACACACACACACACACACACACACACACACACACACACACACACACACACACACACACACACACACACACACACATCAAATACCTGACATGTATGTGACCTGGAAATGTACTTTATCAAGCAGAACATGGTTTATTGTGAAAAAAACACATTTACCACTTTACCATGTGCTTCTCTCCATCACAGCCAAATAGAAATGATGGGTGCTTCCTGAATGTATGGTCACATGACAACAAATGTGCAACGTTCCCTAGATAAAGGGGGTGGGTCAACTTACCCACTGGCTCATCTTACCCCACTCTCCCCTATTTTGTGGCCCAGTGGGCAAAAGGTTGCTGACCCCTGCCCGAGGCAAAATTCAGGTTTCACTCTGTTGAATACATACATGCACACACAGGACATGTAGACATTAGGCCCGACACACGGGCACAAAACCAGGCATGGATGCAGAGCGTCAGACTGAAGGGGCTGGGGGCAGTTGGGGGTGCGGTGCTCGAGGACACCTCAGCACTGCCCAAGAGGAGAACTCTCCAGCTAATATAAGTTATAATAATGTCATCAGAGACACAAAAGACAAAGAGAAGCGGGAGTCTGGGAAATTGCAAAACATTTTACTGATGAAAAAATGCGTCTCTCTAAAGCAGTGGTTCTCAAACTTTTTCTGTCATTCCCCACTTTTAACAGGTGGGCCCTTTCAAGCCCCACCTGTTCCTCATCGCTCCAATAAAATGGTAGGCCAAGCTTAAAATTGTCAAAGTATCTTTCTATAACAGGGGTCTCCAACCTTTTTTAGGATGAGGGCTACTTTCAAAAAATAAAACAAATCGTGGGCTACTTTTTTTGCAGTGTATATATTTAGCACATTTTAACATTATTATATGCTTACCTTTAACCTTTGTGTGCTGTTTGGGTCTGTGGGACCCATTTCCAATGTTTACTAAAAGAAAATGTATTCAATTTAATTATTTTAACCTGTTTTATTTGGGGGTGGACCTCACCTCCTCTAGTGGGGTCCGGGGGCATGCACCCCCGGGAAGATGTTTTTTTTAAATGTTGAAGTGAAATGCATCAATCTGGTGCACTTTGAGAGCAAAATTAATTGATGGATACAGCTCTCAATACTCAGATGAAAGGGAGCTGTATACTTTTCAATAATCCAAACATCTTTAGAATATGATCACAACCAATAACTAATCATTTCAACTTGTTTATTCTTATCTTATGTTACCTAGTTAGCATTCTTTCTTTTTATTTATGCATATTTTACTAATCACTCCCCTTTTAAACATTTTTTTTTTTTACTGTCCTATAGTAGGCTACACATTGGAATGATTTCTTACTTTATTTTTTACATCTATATTAAATAGATAAAGGTAGCGCTCTCTCTCTGTCTCGCTTGCTCAGAGGCTGTGTGCTCCTCCGTGGCGATGACGGCTTGCGTTAAAAAATAAAAATAAACAATAAGCCTATTTGTAAAGTGGGGGGACACAAACGGGATTTCGAAAAGTGTCACGGTTAAACTCCTTATGAAGTGGTGAGATGCCGCTCCACATTGCTTTTCTTCCCGACTGCAACGCTGTGTGTGTGTGTGTGAGCGTGAGCGTTTCACATGTGTGTATGAGAGATTTTTACATATGTGGTTTCAGTTGTGCGTGTGTGAGCAGACTCTGTTTGGCCATCGTGAGATTCGGGACTTTTTCCAGTGGGCCGCTGCTGTTGGTGGGCTGCTGGCTCTGGCATCAGTGGGGCGCACCCCACACTTTGAGAAACGCTGAGCTAGACACTCAATAGCCAGCAGATAGACCTTCCTTCCTACGGTGGCTGAGAAGTGCAAACAAGAATTACAAAGTGTGAAACACACTTTTACCAAAGAAAAAACGATTTAACATTTACAAAAACAAATTAACAAGATGCGAAACACTTTTATAAAGCTAGAGACACATTTACATTTTATAAAACAAAATTACATTAGCGAAACACTTTTACGAGAACTGAGACAAATGCACAAGTCCCGAAACACTTTAACATTTGCGGAAACAAGTGACATGTTTTGGTCACCACGATATACTTTCTCGTGTGCACGAGAAAGTTACCGGTTCGCCAAGTAGGAAGTGGAGTTGTGTCTTTTACGCACCGCCTTCACTGTGTTTACCTTCATTAGAAAAGCTAAAGACCGACTGCAGGCTGCTAAGTTTTAACCACACACACTTCTACACACACACATCCACACACACACACACATCTACACACATCGAACTGCCCGATTATTACGCCTTATTACTCGTTTTATGAAGGAGATGTCCGGTCACCAAGGCACATTGTGTGTGTGTGTGTGTGTGTGTGTGTGTGTGTGTGTGTGTGTGTGTGTGTGTGTGTGTGTGTGTGTGTGTGTGTGCGCTCAGCTCCGCTCTGTGTGTGTGTGTGTGTGTCTGTGTGTGTGTGCGCTCAGCTCCGCTCTGTGTGTATGTGTTCGGTTTGTCTGTGTATGTCAGACACCGGCATTTGTTTTCAAATGACCAGAAACAGTAACTTACACACTGGCCAACTCCATAGGTATATGTGTGTGTTCCCAAATGAAATAAATGTGTTCAATCTTAATCTCGATGTAGTGCTCAGTGCTGTCGGAGTGCACCGGAACGGACAACACTATCATAATATCTTCTGAAAACAAATGCCAGTGTCACACACACACACACACATCATGCGCCTTGGTGACCAGACATCTCCTTCATAAAACTAATAATAAGGCATAATAATCGGGCAGTTCGATGTGTGTGTGTGTGTGTGGTTAAAACTTAGCAGCCTGCAGTCGGTCTTTCTCCCCTGAGAAACGCATTTAGCACAGAACTCAAGGTAAAAATACCATTATTACTTATCGTATCTCCACATACAAGATATCCGATTAAAGCTGAGATTCCACAGATTCTATAGTTATTGGTATCATCACTGTGCGATCATAATTTGCGACAGGGGAAGCAAACACAGACATCACAACACATAGCATCACGGAGCATTCACGGAGATATTCTCACTTTAGCTGTTGGTTTCTGATCAAAAGTCGTGTTCAATGGCATTAAAACAATAAAAATGCGGCTGAAGGTTAATCCAATGTATGTAAAAATCGTTGATTGACATTAGCTGCTAATGGTAGCCACCAGAGTGTATCGCAGCTTCCGGTTCCGGGACATTCTGGCTGCGCAGCACTCATCCACCAATGTGTAATGTTTAGATGGATTTTAGGAACTTCCCCTCGATTCTATTGGCTCTAACGGTTAAAAAGAGATGTCAATCATCAATATCGAACGAGAAGGGCCAGAGATATGGAAAATCCACCCTAATGACCCCAGAAGTGTTTTTTCAATCTTGATACAGGGTACTTTTTATATGTTATCATTTGGATTCCTAAAGCTTTTAGTCTACTATCCAAGCGCTATATAAATAAAATGCATTATTATTATTATTATTATTATCCCATCCTTCAAGGGTGGTTTTCACTATGAATAAAACAAATGTTTTGGACAGACACTATAATTTACATTTTTTTACTATGTTCAATCTGAATTTACATTAAAAAAAAAAAATCTATATTAACCCGTCAGGCTCGAAAATGACATTCCCAGAACAAATGACCATATCTTCTAAAAGGGTTACATTAATAATCTTTTTTCTCAAAGTAATGATAAAACTGTGAGTTAGATGTAGAAAAGTCAGAATCAATATAGATGTTTTATATTTTAAAGAAAATTCCATGATTGAACATGGTAAAAAACTGTAAATTATAGTGTCCGTCCAACAAATATTTTGTACTTATAGTGAAAACTAACCTTGGATGATGGGTTAGTAGACTAAAAGCTTTAGGAATCCAAAGTACAACATATAATAAGTACCCTGATTCAAGATTGATGCAAAACAAGTGATATTTGACCTTTTTAGACAGATTTAGCAAAAAAAACCTCGTCTGGGGCCATTTGGGTGGATTTTCCTTATCTCTGGCCCCCCTTGTTCGATTTTGACATGTGACATCTCTTTCTGACCGTTAGAGCCAATATAATCGAAGGGGGATCTCCCCACACACACACACACACACACACACACACACACACACACACACACACACACACACACACACACACACACACACACACACACACACACACACACACGCACACACATGTTAATGTTAAAAATTGCGTCTTCGCGCAAGCAGTTTTGCTCCAGAGCGAAGCTGTCTCTAGGTTTGACATCTCAAAACCGAAAAGCTGATTTATTGCTCATGGATTATCAGAAATAATTTCAAAGGGACACAGACACATTGGATTAACCTATGGATTAACTTCAGCATCGTTTTTTATCATTTTATTGCCATTGAAGACCACTTTTGACCAGACTACCACACAGATGAGCCATTTTGCCGTTTTTGGCTAACTAGCTCCATATGTTTTGATGTCTGTTCTTGTTATTATCTCGGAGAGTTCGTATCATTGAGTGAAAATGAGGGTACCCATCGATTCTGTGTCTCCTCACGATGTGAAACGATGGGTTGAGATGTGCAGCAAAGATAAATAATAAGGTTTTATGAGTGAGTTTCGGTGCAGTCATCTGTTAGCATTTTTCGCTCGTTGCTAATTCAGAGGCTCAGCGTTAGCATTATGGGGTTTTAAAAAATAAATAAATTAAAATGATCAGTTGAGTTTCTTCCCGCTACATGGATATTAAACATTCATAGTTTATTAAATGAACATGCCCTCAGACACTGTTTCCTGCAAGATATTGCAGGAGGCCCCCGGAACAGGGGTCTCTCGGGCTTAACAGGTTAATTCTGACATTTTCTACAACTCACAGGTTTATCATTGCTTTGAGAAAAAAGATTATTAATGTACCCCTTTTTAAAAGGGAAGATATAGTCATTTGTTCTGGGAATGTCATTTTCGAGCCTGAGACCTGAAAAACAGGCTCAGGGTTTAACAGGTTAACCAATAACTAGCTTTCAAAATGCCCATGGGCCGTTGTGACCCTTGACCTCCACCAGCAGCTCTCTGCTCAGCTACCAGCAGCACACTGAGTAGACTGGCCAGCTCCAGTATGAGATTTCAGAAACTGCACAGAACTCTGTCAACCTCTGGGTAAAAAAAGGTAAGAGGAAAACACACATGCACACACACACACACGCGCACACACACACACACACACACACACACACACACACACACACACACACACATACATACATGTCACTCACAGCTCAGCTCACAGTGCACATAATGATGAAGTGACCAAAGGAAAGAGTGTGTTTGTGTGTGTGGGACCTCGGCACCTCTTTGATGTGAAAGTGTCAGCGACTCCCTCGGCCGTCTTCTTCTTCTCTCTGATGCCCCCCCAGTCCCTCTCCTCTATGTGCCTGTATGTCTCTCGCCCGCTGCCCTTTGTTCATATTTTATCCCATACAGTCAGTTCAGCTGCGGTATGATAGGCCCACGAAGGCTTCTGTTTAACACTCAAACATATGTTGTGTGTGTGTGTGTGTGTGTGTGTGTGTGTGTGTGTGTGTGTGTGTGTGTGTGTGTGTGTGTGTGTGTGTGTGTGTGTGTGTGTGTGTGTGTGTGTGTGTGTGTGTGTGTGAGAGAGAGAGACACAGAATGAGAGAGAAGTGAGTAATAGGATTTACATAAAATGTGTATCTGACTTAATATGCTTAGAGTGCCTGACTTTCATCAGTCACAGTGACAATACAAATGTCTGAACCTGTGATGGTGAATACAATTAACACAAACAACACTTTTTAAATATTTAGGCTACAGGAAAATGTGTCAAATTAGCATGTTGACATCTTTTAGAAAGATTATAATTGTTTTAAAACAATTTTAGCCAGATTGGCCTGTATTGAAGAGGGACAGTAAATGTTTGGGATTGGAACCTGGGTCCTCTGCTTGGAACTGAGTCCCAACACACGGGCAGCCAACTCCACCAGGTGAGCTATACGGCGTCTCAGAAAGATTATTATTAAGTGTATTCACGGTATGGTTCATTAGAGTTAAGAAGTCATAATCTTGTTCAAACCCACTTGAGACCATCACTCTTTAACTTGGTATTCTGTGGGGCATACAGTTGTTGTTCTGTACCTGTGACCACTCTCTCACTGCTACAGGATTGGAAGCTGCCCACACTCTATCCCAGACGAGTCTTCATATGATCAATTAACTGATTATTCCTGTGTGTTGGACTATGATTGGCTAATCAGCAAGGCTATTAATCACCGTCTATCAGCTGATCAGGAGATGCCATCCTGTTCTCTCAGTCACACGCCCTACAACAGGTGTGGTCTAAGAAAGAGTAAAAACACACACACACACACTACATGAGTTGGCGCCTCATGTCACTCTTCTTAAATTATTTGATCGTGTTGGATGATAGTGTAAACTTTATTGCACATGCTTTATTTATTTTTTTAACATACATCACTGGGGCATTGTAAAACATGTCCAGTGTTAGGTGCTGTTTACACGAGAACGCAAACGGTTGCATCCGCTACTTTTTCTTTCGTCCACACGAGTCTGTAACGGAAACACGGAAACGGACCAAGCAAACGATAACGGGTCCCAAGGTGGATAGATCTGCAAACGGAACGCTCTGGGGGGCCAAACGGCTCCGTGTGTACGCCCTATTCCAGGGGTCTGCAACCTTTTTGACCAAAAGAGCCATTTTGCCCCCTTTTCCACCAATTTATTTTGTCTGGAACCGCAAAACATATGTGACCTGCTCCATCGAAATCAGTCGCATTGACCCAAAGACACGGAAGATATTTTCGTTTGGATTACTGGTTTGGGGGAAGCTCGCGAGTGTGTGTGTGTTTGTGTAATTTTGCGTTTGTGTGTATTGTGTTTTTTTCCCGGAGAAAACACCGGCTGTTGTTATGCCTGCTGTGACGTCAAGTTACTCCGTTCTCCGCTTGTAATTATGCTGAAGCTTCAAAGTTGTATTTATCATCTGAATTTGCCGAAACAAGTTTAATATTCTGAAAGCCAAGACTTTGTTTATTTGAAATCAGATGAAAACAAACTGTAACGGACCCTGCCGTGTTATCTATGATTACTATACTCTTACATTCATAATTTCAGCCGGAGGGAGGGGGGGGCGACGCTGCGGAAGAGCAGAGTGGCGAGTGAGAGCTGTCATCTCCCCTTTACCAGCTTCAAAAATGCATTTATCATGTGATTTTGGAAATAAAAGTTGAATATTCTGAAAGCCAAGACTTTGTTTATTTTAAATCAAACAAAACACCCGAACCCCGAATAACTATTTTTATACGCAAATCCACGTTTCTTTTTAAATGAGCCGTTGCGACTTCCGACTGATTTCGATAGAGCGGGTCACATATTTGATAGCTTATAAAGTTGTATATATTGTTACATCATAGACAAAAACTACTCCAGCAATAATCCAGCATTTCTCAGTAACGCGGCTCCCATCCAGCTGCCTGCGGAGGGGGCACGCCGGGACACACCGTGTCCAAGCGGCCCTGCACCCTCAAGATACCTGTCATACCTGCCACTGGAGCCCTCATTCTCAGTGGCTGTCGCCACGTCGCCTCCACACACTGCCCCTGTCTGGCAACGTCTGGCAACGAGGGTGAAACGAAGGCGGGCTGCGCTGGGCCGTAAAACCCCTGACGGAGGCGGCTCACCGGCTTTGGCGGTAGTGGCGGGGGGAGAGGTAACCCTACACGCTCCGCTGCGATGTCCATCACCGCTGGGAAGTTCTGACGTGCGGACCTGTGTGGCGGCCCGTCCTGTGCGCCCGAACCGGAAGCACTCGACATCGAGGAACCCTTGTCGTCTTCCTCCTCGACGAACAGGGCCGGCGTAAACAAATGGAACCCCCCCAGCCGCATCCTGTTCCTCCATCTCCACCACCTCGAGGTCCACGTGGTCGTCCGTCTCTTCCGGCGACGCATAGTAGGCCTCAAAGTGCTCCATGCGGTGCCGGCGGCTAAGCTGGTAGCATCCGGCAGGCATTACAGGAGGGAGACTGCAAGCCGTCCCCGGCGTGTTCAGGCCCCAGACACTCGAAACACAGGCGGTGGGGATCGGCACCTGCGATTAGGCCGGTGCACGTAGGACAAGGTCGGTGCTCAAGGACTGGTGAGTTTTCCATTCTTCTCAATCTTCTCTCTCTTTCTCATTAGGTGAACGCTCGCATAGTGAGGTCAAGGGCAGTACCCATATAGTCCAGTAGAGGGCAGAGCCTGTGAGATATAACTCTAACCACGCAGAATTAAAGGTCCCATGTCATCCTTTACCCGTCCCCTTGTGTGTTATGAAGGTTTTTATGCATGTAAACGGTCTGCAGAGTCAAAAACCCTCAAAGTACACCCTGTGAGTAAAACTCTAACACAGTCTATGCTGCCTCAAAACGCCTCGTTGGAGATTTCTCATTTTCCATTGTTTACATACATTGTTTTCGATGAAGCCATAGCCCCATTTCTCCCCACCTCTGCTGCAGCATGGTCAGTAGCTACTGCTACTGACCATTCGCTACGGCCCGCCCTCTACTCCGTGGTAGTGGCTCGTGGGGAGACCCGCAACATAAAAGAAAAAACACAAAACATCCAGCATTTAACGGCGACCATTTGTTAAAAGTACAGCCGTTACTCACATGGGCCAACCGGCAAAAGAACGAGGTCTGGAGGACTGGCAAAAACAAACAAAAAGAAGATGGGGGCCTGGGCCAGCCACACCACGGCCGTAGGACCCAGAGCTTCCCTCCCCTACCCAGAGATCTAACAAAAGACTACGGGTAAAATAAAGCTGCGACAAACTATACTAACAGGTCCTCCAGAATACACATATTAACACACAACAAAAGAGGTCTACAGATCCGAAAACAGCAGAGAGAATGTCCACAGACAGAGTCTTCCGGTGTAGCGATAGGCCCAGATCCTTCTCCTCCAGTCTCTCCTTATAGCTCGGCTGAGTGGCAACTAGAAACACCTGCGCAGAGGCGGAGCCAGGGGCAGACCAGGTGCACCTGCGCAGCAGGGAGACAGAAAGCACAACAAGGAGAGGAGCACGTAACATCCCCACCATGAGTTAGTGATTTCTTTTTACACAAACAAAACAATCATAACAATCAACTTAGTTGACAGACGCGCTCACGACTATGTTTGTCTTTACATGACCATACACTGCACAGGCAAATACCAGTCAAAGACAGGTGCAGATGTTAGTGCAAAATCTACAGCTCGACCATGCTACAGATGTTAGTGCAAAATCTACAGCTCCTCTACCACAACCATCAGCAACAAGTGGACATGGAGAATTACATGAACTACATGTTGCTAAATCCACCGCGGGGCATAAACAGAACAGCCTGTCCTCCCACAAAAAGCGACCATAGAGGCAGATTGTTCAAGCCCTTATTACGACCCAGAGACACGTTTTAAAATGCATGTTGTTTCTTACACGACCACTAGAGGTGCTCTACTGGTCGTGTAAGAAACATCATGCTCCCGGCCCGTTCATTGTAAACGCTCCGGAGGGACGTTTATTCACAAATAACCCTCTCTGGAAAATCCTAAATTGTGGAATAGTTTGGCCATTAAAATGCTTTTTGACTCGATTTCTGGCGAGAAGTGTATATTGTACTCTTAGAATCCACGTCCAGTGAATGTGTAGGAACTATAGTTTGATAGATATTACGAAGATAATTTGAGGTCTCGCCAGGATAACGTGTATGCAGCTTCCATGTAAAGTTAGCGTGGGTGAAAACAGTTTTTCCGGTCTCGAAGTTTTCATAATAAAACCGGATATATTCCCCTCACTGTCAATGATTACACAGTGATATCTGCATTACTCATCCACTAAAAAACATCAGTTTATCCTTGTTAATTACACCATATTGATTGGTTTAAATTGTGTACAATGCTTTTGCGTTTTTAACCTTCGATTCAGAGAAACAAATAGTTTTTTCGGAGTTTAGTTTCCGAAGACACTACACTACCCAGAATCCCCAGCTATCGTTTGGGACTACAACATCCGCCTTGCTTTACAAACCCCGTGATTAGTCATCAAGCCATGTGATTGGATGTTGGAGTGGCAGTGCGACAAGGTTACGCTGAGCGTCAAACAGCTCTATGAAATGGAATGGAACCACGGCAGACTTTCCAAAACTGGAATTGGACAGGTCCAGCCCCCCCCCCCCCCCCCCCCCCGAATTACACATGCTGGCTATTGTGTGTTTCGCAACATGTTCTATGGCACCATAGACTGTATATATAAATGGACGTAGGGTCCGTGACGTCACCCATAGGATTCTGCAGAGTTGCCGAGAAGCCCTTAGTAGGCGGAGTCGGCCACTAACGGCTCAACAGTGACGTCAGAGTTCAACTCTCACCTTCTCCAGCCTGATCCAAATAAGGGCAAAGAGGCGGAGCCGAGGCGGGACCTACTGCCACCGAGCTGGAAGTTCCAGAGCTAGCTGAAGCTACCAAGCTAAGCTAACATGCTCCCCATCTGCAGGCTGCCGTCGCATTTTACGTTTCTAAGGTAAGCGGACATGAAACTATTCAGCAAAACTATAAATAATAATCTAAGTTATTGAGTTTTTAGCATAATACTTCAGAATCTTAAAACCCCTTAATATGTGTATGCAATTGTGCTAAATTCAACACTGGAATCAAGCAAATATTAATATGTTTGCATGACATTAGTTATTTATATTTTGATATCACTTAATTACACGTTTAATACATTTAAGTCAAGGTAAGGTACATGTGATGGTAGCTAGTTAGTGCTCTTACCTGTGAGGCCTCCTCCAAACAGCATAATAACCAGACTGTATCATTAAAACTAAGTACCAGTTCTAGATCCTTGACTTTAGACAAACAATTCAAAAGACAACATGTATTTAAAGACCAATCTTTATTTGAATGTGCCTCTTAACCTGAGATATTAGTTATACAGTAATAGTATTGACAATCTAAAAAAACTGAGCAACTCAACAGTCAACTTTATATTTCTTATTGTCTAAAGCATTTATTATTTTCATTTTCCCCCTCTCATATTCAGTGTGGACGGATTGAGACAGCGTGGTGTCCAGAGAGCTGCAGAGACTTCAGAGAGAAACCTCCGTGTGATGGACGTCCTGTCTGTTGGTGTGGAGAGGACTGAGGGTCTTTCCTCTGCGAGGAGGACCAGGCCTGATGGAGGAGCCCATGCTGGGCAAATCTGATACCAACTGCACAGGCCTAGTCTGTCACTTTATCTGACTAAATGTGTTCACTTATACATTTAATAGGTTTACACCTTCTGTCCGTATGTGCTTTTTATTTAAAACATTTGATTAACTTTTGGTTCACATTTCAATAAATTGTATTTGTATTTGCACTCCTTTCGTCCATTATTCTTACTGAAAATGTTAGATTACACATTCACATCTGACTGAAGATTGGCCCCATTTATTTGTGACGTTGCAAACTCTGCGGTACAAGGCACAAGTGATGTGAAGCTCATAAAGTGAGGCAAATATAAATAATCAGCGGATGGAGTGTAGATGCATTCGATCAGCTGACTGTGTTTTTACAATAAAAGTAGTTTCTTAGTGTACTGGTCTTAAAATCTCATAACATCAGGTTTTAATGTTCCTCTTGGATGTTCTTCTTGACCCTCAGAGAAGGAGAAAATGTCGTGTCTTTCAGGCATGTCCTTTCCTAACAAAAATGACAGGAAACATAAAACATATTATTGCAGAACAAGTGTGTTATTTATGAAAGCTGTGTGTTTAGGGGCTGTAGATATAATTATTTTGTAATTGTAATGTTTTTTTTTATTTCAACAGTGAGCTACAAAGACAATCAGATTATGAATGAACAGTATGAAGCAGAGGTGTGGACTCGAGTCACATGACTTGGACTCGAGTCAGACTCGAGTCACCAATTTGATGACTTGAGACTCGACTTGACAAAATCACAAAACACTTGCGACTCGACTTGGACTTGAACACCAATGACTCGGGACTTGACTTGGACTTGAGCCTTCTGACTTGAGGTGACTTGATACTTTAATTCAGAGGTCTCCAACACGCCGATCGCGAGCTGCCGTTAGAAGAGCAGACTCCCGTCGGGGAGAGCAGAATCTCAGCTGCTCCTACTCTTGCTGAGAATCCTTGCAGGCAGGGGCGGGTCTTTATTTAGCTGGGCCACCATGCGGCCAATCATATGCGAGGACACACTAGGATCATACCATTATGTGAAAGAAGGGTGGGGGGCACAGCAGGTGTAGTGGTACAGGCCAGCTGCACAGAGCTACGGGGAGACGGATTTAAATGCAAGTGCGTCGGAAAAAGTCAAGAAATGAGCGAAAACCGAAAAAAGAAGCAGCATCTGGCTGCTTTTCAATGATATTGGAGAAAGCAAAGCTGAGTGCAGGATTTTTAAAATGAAACTAACCTTTTTTGGTTACCTTTATTTTGGTAACTACTCAGGATTTACTGTCAGAGGTGGGAGAAGTTCAGATCTTGTACTTGAGTACAAAAGTACCAGAGTGTAGGAATACTCGGTTACAATAAAAAGTCCTGCATTCAAAATGTTACAAGTAAAAGTACAAAAGTATTAGCATCAAAATATAGTTAAAGTACCACCTGCAGAGGGATCTAGATGCAGGTGTTCTTTTCCCCATAGAGACCGCCTCGCTGCACATTATCCCTTGCATAAAGATAGATTGTGGTCCCTTACAACATGTTGTACACAGTGGAAATAAACATTCTGGTTACCTCAACATCAGGGATCTTATACATTAAACTCCTTCTGAATCAAACCGTCACGGTAGCCTTACCTTACTGATCCCTCTTAAATTAGAAAAAACACACGTTACTTTACCAGCAGAGAGAAAATGGATTATTAAATTATTAATGTGACTAATAAAAAGCAGTTTGATTATTACGTTTTATTCTGTTGATCGATGTCATTACATTTGGTGAAAAACACATGACTTGTTTATGACTCGTTTTGTCAAAGTTTAGGACTTGAACTTGCCCAACCTGACTTGAGACTCGACTTGGACTTGAGTGCAAAGACTTGAGACTTGACTCGGACTTGAGCGCAAAGACTTGAGACTTGACTCGGACTTGCAAAACAATGACTTGGTCCCACCTCTGGTATGAAGTTCATCAACATTGAAATATATGCTATTATCAAAATAATATTGAACTGTTATCAAAACGTAGTGCAACTGTAGAAGCTTGCTCTGTTGTCTCACTGAAATAATCACTTTTACCACGTTTTTTACAGACAATATTGAGAGATAAATAGTAGCAGTTCTCACTATGTGTTAAATATCTTTGCCTTCAATACATTAAATTAGAAAGCTGACAAAGTCATATTGCTAAATATCTAAATGTAACTTTTTGCATGGAAAAAACCCTCAACTTAACTGATGTGTAGGTGATCTAGTATTTAGTATTGTTTAATGGAATGTATATCAGTGTATTCAAGTCAATACTTCATTCATTTAAACCAATATCTTTCTTGATTCTTTGTACAGTATGAAAAAATAGTCTTTGTACCTGTGCTGAGTCCAGTTCTGTCTCTCACTCTCTGGTCCAGCCTGTCTGCATCACCTGGACACCTTAAACAAACAGATATATATGTAAAGTACCATGTGTACAAACAATATAACTGATTATCTTCTGTTGAACATGTTGGATTGTGTATTGTCCGAGTCAGGGTCCTTTTTATTTTACTGTAACTTTGGAAGTTGTGTTACCAATGCTTACTGTTTATTTGATACCCATTTGGTAATGCAATTAATAAAAACAACAAGGTTTGGGTTCGTTCTTCAGATGACTGTGACGTTAACGTGTAAGCTCAATAATGAACTCCAGCTCAACCAACCATATTGTAATATCTAAGTAATCATCTTGAAATATGACATTATTATTTGTAATATACACACATCTTATTGTGAGGTTGATTTCACATACACTACTTCGACATTAGCTTGTCTACATACTTGAGCATAGCCAATTTAAATTAACCTTAGCGATGCATACAGTTCCTACCTACATAATAAAATATCTCTAAGTTACAAGGATGACCTTATTTTATCAACCTCAAACAGAAGCCGTTTGTTCTACAGTATTATCCCACTTAACGCTTAACACTTGTCTATTTCGTTTTAACCTTTATATATACAGTCTATGATTCTAACTTGGAGGCTACTATTAGCATCGTTAGCACCGATGTAGCTACCACTCACTTACACGCTAACCCAAGCCTTAACATTCATTACGTAGCTGATTAAAATCATTAACACATAAATAAGTACTCGATTTTCACTTACCGCAAAACCGCATGCATGCACCGTCTGTTTTAACCGCAGAGTGAGTCACAATAGTCCGATATATAAGCATGAAGAACAAACAACCACGGCCGGCTTCAAGTTGTGTTTCCTGGATGAGCTGAGCAGGCAGAGTCCCTGTAGCTAGTTTCACGGAGCAGCTAGCAGAGAGACAAGAAGCTAGCAGCAGCAGTCACTTGACAGAGCCGTCACTCAATGTGACCACGCCCTAATTTATGCAAACACTTTAAGACCTAATATAAATAAAAGGGTCGTGTTAGAAAACAATTCACTCACAGATCCATTATCATGAAGGTGGAATCTAACTATATTCATAATAATATGTATTGCATCCAGGGGTAGAAACATGTTTTTTTATGCTGTAACGTTGGGCATTTTAACATGGGGGTCTATGGAAATTGCTCCTTTCTGCAGCCAGTCCCTATCGGCCAATATATGAACTGCAGTGTGTGGCACTTCCGTATTGGCGTCCCGGCTCTTCCCCAGAGTTTGCCGCTTGTATGGCACGTCTCTTTATAAGTCGTTTTCGTATTTCCCACAATTATAAGTTGCCAGTATTCAACTGTGTACACCCTGAAGGTTTAGGGGATACGAAACACTGTGGTGTTATCAAATTTAAAACATATAATTAATAAATGGGTGAATTAATATACCCACATGACACCTAAGGTCAGAAGAGCTTTGTTTAACAGCTGGTCTTATGTCTGTGACCCCTCCTGTTGTTCATTGATAAGCCTGAAACATGCACTTGTCAAGGTTCAGAGGCACATTTTGCAAATATGGCAGTAGCCATCGATCATCTTAAGATAAGATATACTTTATTGATCCCAAGTTGGGAAATGTTTTTGTTACAGCAGCATACTACTTTGTTCTACTCCACTACAATTCAGAGGTTAACCTGGTGTTTTTACTCCACTACATTTATTTGAGTTACTTTGCAGATTCTGATTAATGATGTGAAATATAAACAACCCTTAAATCAGACTTTAGTTACACCTGAGTAACATTCAGGGAAAGGTGATTGTCAAGTGCTAAAATAAACTATGCAATATATTAGACGTTAAGTACTTTGTCAGACTTCATATTTATCTGTGGATAACCCCAATGTTTTTTTCTTATTCAAAAGAAGACCTTAACTTAAAGTAATCTTTAATGTTTAAATAAAGCTTTATTAGTTTGTCTGTTTTGCATCCTCCTGTTAATATCTTTGGACGTCCTGCACTAAACTGTTTTATTGTAGAGATCACTACAGTATCTTCTTGATATTTTATATTCTATATTTCTATCATGCCTTCTACTTTCCCCCAATTTTGTATGTAGGCTACTCTTAATATTTAAATGTTTTCATCAAATAAAACGTATTCAACAACAAAATTCAATAACATGCTTTAACCACTAGGCGGTGTAGTTAATAAAACATAATAATTTCAAACATAATATGACTATTAACTTTATTGTGAAATTAAAACAGAACGGTAAAGGAAAATACAGTTTCAGTCTCTCGATTTTAAGCTTATGCATTGTACCATGAACCTGTATAGACCTGTAACAGTCAAATGCATGAGGAGTTGGAAAGGTAGTAAATAATATCTTTAAAAACTACAAAAAAATCCCTTTCTATCAGCTGTACACCGTTATGGTGTAAATATAACCTATCTACCAATTGGATCAAATATAAAAGTCAGCCGAATTAGTGTTGATACTGCAAGGAGACGTATTGTGTGAAAATAAATGGAAGATGTTGTTTAATTGCTAATATATTTATGATCCACGTCACATATTCAGTTGTGGAGGCATTTCTTCCAGTTTGTCAAAAGGTCTTCTGATCAGGGCTCTATAAATAAATATCTACGGCAGATATGTAATATGTAATGCAGCCGAACCGTGTATTACAATGCCGTTATGTGATGACTTCCAAAGAGAAAAGCAAGAACACTCGGTATAAAGTATTTAATGTAAAACGTTTTTTTTTCCGATTTCATATCCCATAAACACCATATCCCGACATGCATTGCGGCTAAAACAATCGATGTTTTAGCCTATCAAAACCTCTGAAAAAAGAAAGGTGTCTCTCAGAATCGAAAGAGAAAAACCTATGGGAAAAACACAAAAGCATTGTACACAATTTAAACCAATTAATGTCGTATAATTAACTAGGATTAAACTGATGTTTTTTAGTGGATGAGTACTGCAGATATCACTGTTAAATCATTTGACCATTGGTTTTATTATGAAAACGTTGAGACCGGAAATATTGTTTTCAACCCGTAACTTCACATTGAGGCTGCCACATACCTCAAATCATCTTCGTAATATCTATCAAACTATAGATCCTACATATCGACTGGACGTGGATTCTAAAAGTACAATATACACTTCTCGTTAGGAATCTAATCAAAAGCGTTTTAATGGCCAAACTATCCTACAATTTAGGATTTTACAGAGAGGGTTATTTGTGAATAAACGACCATCTGTAACGTTAGCATTCAACGGGAGCACTAGAGGGCGAAAACTTTAAAACATAATTATAGGACATATTAAGCGCTTGAACAAACGGCATATTTGGTCGTAATTAGGACCTGAACAATCGGCCCATTTGGGCGTATGAGTTGGAGGACTTGTTGAAACAGAAGGGCAACCATTGCAACCATGCTCGGGGGTCTTCTTCACTGCTTTTGGTGTATTTTGTGGCGGAAGTACAGCGCCACTTACAGGCCCGGCATATGTACTACAGCGTCTCCAGCGCTCCCGCGCAGTCTCGTGTGAACGGAAGACTTTTTTGATATCGTATTCGGTTCGTTTGCGTTTGCGTGTTAATGGGGTGAGTATGTAAGGCAGCAGAGGTGTTGCTCGTCATTCACTCGACAACAAATAACCATAAGAAATAGTGAAGGTTTGAATTATAAGGTCATATATATATATTACACCAGAAAGCGTGTAAAAATTATGTGTTGGTTTCGTATGAAATATAAATCAACTATTTTACTCTATTTTAGAAATATTTGAGTCAAGACCTTTGTGAAATATTGTACTAAAAGTAAAAGTACATAAATATAACTACAATATAATTAAAGTAAAAGTATTCGGTCTGCAGATTGGCCCACGTCAGAGTAATGAGTAAAAAGCACAATATTAGCTTCCATGTGCATATGAATAGAAGTATAATGTTCATCAACTGAAAATACTCAAGTAAAGTAGCTAAATAATATACATGAGTAATTAAATAAACATAGCTTAACCACTGTCAGAAATATTTGCATAGTTTAAACAGTGGCCTTTTCTGACAGAACAAGTAAATTATGGTAAAAGGTAAATGGACTGTACTCATCTGTTTGTTTTATTTCATTTCATTTCATCGTTTATTTGAACCGGGACAGTGCACATTAATGAACATTTTAAACAAAACAATGCTTTCAAATGTAAATGAGCCGGATTTCAGCTTTGAACTAATTTCCATCCGTAGTCCCGTCACATACAACATTTATGAACATAACATTTATATACATGGCAAACATAAATACATGATATGCAGAAAGAGCAAGAGCAGCATACAAGCATTTACCACAAGGCAGTACAATGTAGCAGCTATGATACATAAAGTACAAGAGGAGATACCCCTGTGTTAAAGTGCATTTAGCGGTGATTGCACATCTGTTTGTTTCTCAACCATTCTTTGAGTTGACCTTTAAAGCTATTGAGAGTGGGACAATCCCGTGTCTCAGTTGGGAGGCTCTTCCACAAAGAGCTGCCTTTAATGGAGAGGACATTCTGTCCAAAAGTGGTCCGTCTGGTGGACCTCACAGTCTCCTCTGGTTTCTGACCTAGTGCAGCGTCCAGTGTGTTTCTGTGGATGAATTCCCCTAAGGGGGGGGGGGGGGCAGTCCATGTAAACATTTATAAAAAAAACACATACTTTTAAAAGACTTGTCAAAACTCAAGAAATTGTGTTTCTCAAGGATGGTACAGTGGTGGTATGAATGTGGCTTTCTGTCAAACACCTTGATAGCTCTCTCGTACAGCTGTACGAGAGAGCTATCGGTTTAAGGTTTGTGGCCAGGGTAGGATTTTCACCGGCGGCCATGACGGCCATGCAACATTTTAAACAAATCAGACCCTTAAGAAAGGTTTGATTTGTTTAAAATGTTGCAAGTTGAATTTAACGGTATTGGATACTTTCTCGATATGTTTCTTAAAAGTCAAGTTCGAGTCCAGTATGACTCCAAGATACTTGAAGTGGGGGACTAGTTCTAATTCTGCTCCGTTTAAAACACATTGGATCCTTCGATTTTGACTGGTCGTTTACTGAACATCATGCCTACTGTTTTTTTTGCATTTAACTGTTAGCAAATGTTGTTCAGCCAGTGTTGAACCTTGTCCGAAGCATTTGAGAGACAGGATGTGATTATTTCAGTATTTTTCCCGTGTACAAAGATGACCGCATCATCTGCATACATTTGCACATTCAACTCAGGACATACATTAGGCAAGTCATTAATGTACAAACACCTTTATCTAAATGTTTGGTGATTAGTTTTGACACCCATTTATCAGCTATCTTAGAGACACAGGGGAGGATGCTGATTGGTCTGTAATTGGACATTATTGTCTCATCCCCAGATTTAAAGATCGATGTCACCGTAGCCACCTTCCAGGATGATGGAACTTCCCTCGTGCTGATAAATTGATTTACTAGCATAGTAATTGGTTTTATTCGACTGTCAATATTTGTCTTTATAAAGTTGGTGTCTAAATCATCTGCATTGCTAGCCTTAGAACCTCTTAACCCTAAGATTATATTTTTTACCTCCACCTTTGTGATTTCCTCCAGGTCAAAAACTGGATGTGTATCCACAGTCGGGCTAGGTGAGACCTCTGATGGCGGGAAGAGCTTTGTGATGTCCAGAGCACTATTTATAAAATACTCATTGAGAGAGCTGGCCAACACTGCAGGGTCTTTTATCAGGGCATCATTGATTTGTAATTCTAGTACATTATTTTCCTGTTTCTTATGTTTACCTAATAGTTTATTTAGGATTTGCCAAACGTTTTTACTATTACCTTTCGCACCTTCAATTATATTGATGAAAAAGTTTGCTTTGGCTGTCTTATTGTTTGAGTTACCTTGTTACGAGCATGAGTAAATGTATGTCTGTCAGTGGATAGTCCGGATTTTAAGCTCTGCTTTAATAGTTGGTCTCTAGATTTAATCAAATTCCTGCACTGTAGATTCAGCCGGGGAAGATGACGTTCCTTCCTGTCCCTAACTGACCCCCTCCTTGAGAAGGAAGACATTGCACCATTCATTTTAGATATAAACAGATCACTGTTTTCACCAATGTCTTCAGAGGACAGAGTGTCCCCCCAATCAATCACTTTCACTGCCTCCATAAAACGTTGTTGCAGGTTTTTGGGGATGAAGCGAGAACCCAAGGCAGGGGTTTTAGGTGTGGCCATGAACCTTTTTTTTGTGAGTTTTCTGGTAAAAATAACCAGATTATGGTCAGAAAGACCAGTCAGTAGGTTTTAACTATTCTGTCAGCTTTGTTTGTAAATAATAAATCTATCATAGTCTTGGAGGTTTTGGTTATTCTAGTCGGTTGATCCATTAGTTGTATTAAGTTGTGTTTATCCGTGATCCGTTTTAAGTTCTTTCTATTTTGTTTGTCATTCCAGTTGATATTAAAGTCGCCTACAATAATTAGCTCTTTGTTGGAGTCACAGGAATTCAGCATGAGTTTTACCTGGTCATAGAAATCCACCTTAGCGGTGGGTTGTCGATACAGGCAAATCATGGTGAGGGACATTTCCTCAGATAGTGTGATTTCCACACCAACACAATCAAATTCAATATTAGCTGGGAGTACAATCTCCCTACAAGTAAAGGTATCCCTCACATAAAGCAACACACCCCCTCCTTTTCCCTTCAGTCTGTCCTTCCTAAACACATTATATCCTGACATAGATACAAGAGTGGATGATGACGAATGTTTTAGCCAAGATTTAGATATTCCCAAACAGTCAATGTCACGATCTTAGTGTTATGTCACGGTTTTAGTTTTGTCTGTCTGGTAATGGGTTTTATTTAGCTATTCTGTTGTCAGGGACCAAGCAGTAAGGCAACAGGACACAGGAGTGGTTTAAATAAACTAGGGTTTTTATTTACCCCAAAAGTCCACAAAACATCATATAATAACAAGGCCTATAAAAGAGGTCAACAGAAAATACCTCAAAGGCACATAACAGGTGTTAACTCAACAAAACTGACCTGCTACAATGAAAAACCAAGGAACCTATATAGTGGTTGGCCAAACCAAGTTGAACCCAAGGGATAATTAATAGTTACATCATACACAGAGGACACTGACAAAACCCAAATCCCCCTTTGACATGGAAGCAGGTGGTTTGTCCCAATCTGTCCCAATTGGCTCCTTGCAGTATTTATGAGCCCTCAGCGCTCGGCCACGCCCTTTGCTGAACCAGGAAGTAACCTCCCCCAATGGACATGGTAACTCAAGAGACAAAGAATGTAATTAATACTTGTGTATTAGCTGTGCTAAAATGTTTGAAGTAATGTCAGATTACAATCAAATAAAGAGTTTACCATCTAGAGCAAATGTGTGGTGTTAATTGGCATGTTTTTATTGTAGCTGCACTGAAGCAAAACTACTGAAGATGAGGATGCAGTGTAGTTGGTTTACCCTGTGTGGCTGTGGCCATCACACACTCCCCCCCTTCAAGACTCTCGCTGAAACAGCGAGAGAGGTAATCGGCTGTGACATTGTCCTTGCCTGGGATGTGCTGAATGTTGAAGCAGAATGGTTGCAGTGCCAGGTACCACCGGGTAATCCTTCCATTGGTATCCTTCATCCTTCCCATCCACTGAAGCGCTTTATGATCAGTCTCCAAGGTGAATTCTCTACCCAGGAGGTAATACCGGAGAGAGTCGAGGGCCCATTTGATAGCCAGCGCCTCCTTTTCCACGGTTGAATACCTGACCTCCCTGGGGAACAGTTTCCGGCTGATGTAGGCCACTGGATGGCGGTCGTCTGATGACCCCTGGAGAAGCACAGCGCCCAGACCCCTATCAGAAGCATCCGTTTGCAAGATAAAATGTTCATCAAAGTTTGGACTGTAAAGAACAGGTTTCTTACTTAATGATCCCTGGATGTCGTGAAAAGCTGCCAAGGACTCCTCTGTCCACTGTATCTGATTTGAAGACCGGGATCCAGTCTGGTCTGTGAGTAGAGCTGCCCTGGCAGAGAATTGTGGTACAAAGCGGTGGTAGAAGCCTGCCATGCCCAGAAAAGATCGGAGCTGCTTCCTTGTTTGTGGCACAGGACATGACTCGATGGCCTGAATCTTGCTGACCTGCGGCCGTATCACACCGCGTCCAATGATGTGGCCCAGGTACTCCGTCTCTGCAGCGGCAAAGACGCACTTCGATGGATTGATAGTCAGCCCCGCAGAGTAGAGGCGATCCAAGACAGTGTGCAGATGTTCCATGTGCTCCTCCCAGGTGGAGCTGTAAATGACAATGTCATCCAGATATGCTGCAGCAAAACCAGATAAATCACAAAGTACCTGATCCATAAGCCTCTGGAAAGTCGCTGGAGCACCATGCAGTCCAAATGGCATGACCGTGAACTGGAAAAGACCCAATGGCGTCCTAAAGGCTGTCAGCTCCCTGGACCGCTCAGTCAGTGGAACCTGCCAGTAACCCTTGGAAAGATCTAATGTGGTTAAGTATTTGGCTTTTCCAAGCCGTTCAAGCAGTTCATCGATTCTTGGTGTTGGATAAGAATCAAACAGAGAAATTGAGTTCAGGTAACTAAAATCAATACAAAACCTAAGACTGCTATCCTTCTTTGGCACAAGGACCACTGGGTTGCACCACTCGCTTTTCGAAATCTCAATGATCCCCAGGGACAGCATCAGATCGACCTCCTTTTTCAGTGACGCCAGCAGGCGTTCCGGAATCCTGTAACTCAGCCGTCTCACAGAAGCACCTTCTCTAACCACAATGTCATGCTCAACAATATCCGTTCTCCTGAAATAATTCTGACCTACAGATTGTCCTCACCTGAAGCTGTTTGTCTTCTGAGAGGTGGCTGAGGTCATGGCTCACCATAGCCCCCCCTGGAGATAGGTATTGCTCCTCCACTTCCTTTTCCTCTTGCACATGCCTGATGAGCATCACTCTTGCTTCTTGTTCAGGTCGCGGCACCCACTCTTTCAAGAGATTTATATGTAGTACTCTACTGGAGCGTGGCTTCCCAGGGGTCGATACCTCATATGTTGTGGGCCCGAGTTGCTTCTTGATCTCAAATGGTCCCTGCCACTTTGCCAACAGCTTGCTGTTATCACTTGGGAGGAGAACTAGTACCTTTTGTCCTGGGTTGAAGGATCTTTGCCGAGCTGACCGATCATACCAGGACTTCTGCTGTTGCTGGGCCACTGCCATGTGAGATTGGGCAAGCTGACTCATTTTCTCCAATCGATCTCTCATCTGAACAACATAGGATACAATGTTAACAGAACCCTCCCTCGCCTTGTTTCCCTCCCAAATCTCCCTCAACAGTGAGAGAGGTCCTCGTACTTCATGTCCATACAAAAGTTCAAATGGAGAGAAAGCAGTGGAGGCTTGGGGTACTTCTCTATAAGCAAAGAGGAGGTATGGCAGCCACTGGTCCCAGTCTGTGCCACTGTTGTTGACAAACTTCCGTAGCATCTGCTTCAGGGTTTGGTTGAAACGCTCCGTCAATCCATCAGTTTGGGGATGATATGGTGTGGTCCTCAGGCTCCGAATACCCAGCAAGAGATACACCTGTTTCAGCAGAGTGGACATGAAGTTAGTTCCCTGATCAGTTAATATTTCATGAGGGAAACCTACTCTTGAAAAGAACTGAACCAAACAGAAAGCAACTGATTTTGCTTTTATGGATTTCAATGGAAAAACTTCTGGGTACTTTGTGGCGTAATGTTATGACCAGCATATACCGGTTTCCCCCCTTGCTCCTCTCAACAGGACCAACAATGTCCATCCCAAGGCGCTCAAATGGGGTGCCAATGATGGGTAAAGGCTGGAGGGGAGCTCTGGAGGGGGTTCTAGTAGATGTTATTTGGCACTGAGGACAACTCCTGCAGAATTGAGTGACCTCTCTTCGCAGGCCAGGCCAGTGAAAATACCGTTGGATGCGAGCTATGGTTTTATGCTTACCCAGGTGGCCAGCCCAGGGAATAGAGTGCCCCAAAGAGAGAATGTTGTATCTAACTGCTTGGGAAACCACTAGCTGCAACACCGACCCCTGCTGACGGTAGAGAATGCCATTTTGCAGAACATACTCGTCTTCGTTGAAGTCCAGCTCAGCCCCGGGCTCTTTTTCCTTCGCCGTCCGAAAAAGAGAATCTAGGGATAGATCAGCTTTCTGCATTTCCATGATATTGGCTGGCATTTGAAACTGTAAGGCTAAATCTGGCTCAGTGCTGGATGGTGGGTTCACAACTGTGTGTTGGAACTTTTCCTGCCTCCTCTGTCTGCGAGTTTTCCGAGGTCTCCCGGATGTTGTGTCAAGCTCCTGATTGAAAAAAGGTAAAGCACTAAGAGTCTCAGAGTGCTCATTTGGTGATTTTGCCTGTGCTCTAGTAACTACAACATTACATTTTTGGCTTTGCTTCCCCTCCAACAAATCAAAAAGCACTGGAAGATCTCGCCCCAGCACCGCTGGATAAGGCAAGTTATCAACAACCCCAATGTTCAAGAGGTAAGTTTGACCCTCTACTTTTATGTACATGTCAGCTGTTGAATAGCTTTTCTCATCTCCATGCACACAACAGATTGGGATCGTGTCTCTTGTGCTAATAATGTTGGGTGGTACAAACTTCCGGTGTACAAGAGTCTGACTACTCCCAGAATCCAGCAAGGCCTTGATAATCTGTCCATTAACTTCTATGAGTCTCATCTTAATAGACTGGTCATCCTTACGCATGTGCTCAATATGAGGGCGAGGCACAAAGCACATTTGTGTCATTTTGGCTGCATTTTGGGGGCACATAGGTTTTATATGGCCTTCTATTCCACAGAGATAACAAATTGGCTTTTTACCAAGAGGTTTAAATGGGCCGCTAGCTGACTGCTTTTCCCACATGGGAGGCTTACCCACACCGGAGGGTGCCTCCTGATCGTACTGTCGAGCTGGTTTGTGTCGATCCTTTGAACTCCATGAGTTATAGCTCCATTATTGTCCTTTATTACGGGCAGCAACAAAGACATCAGCCAGTCCAGCAGCCTCCATCGCCGATCCTGGGTCACGCTCTCGGATCCAGACTTGAAGCTCAGGGGACAACATTCTCAAATATTGCTCTAGTATGATTATTTCACCAATTTCATGTATGGATTTACCTTTTGGTTGGATCCATTTCCCATAAAGTTCCTTGAGTCTTACATACAACTTCTTGGGGCTCTCGTCAGGGTTAAACTCCAAGGAACTAAATCTTTGCCTGTAGGTCTCAGGGTTGATGTCATACTTAGAAAGAATAGCAGATTTTACTTGGTCATAATCTAGAGAATCTTCAATGTCCATATGCACATAAGCACCTCTAGCTTTGCTAGTAAGCAATGGTAACAAGTGAAAAACCCAATCTGCTTTCTGCCACCGGCAGGCTATAGCAATCCGTTCAAATGTAATCAGAAAGTGTTCAATGTCATCATTGTCCGTTAATCTTTCCATTCTGGGCTCATGGTGTGTGCGAGACTGACCTGCAAGGTTTGGATGGGCAGCCATGGTAAAAAACTCAGCTTGAGGATCGTTGCTGGTGGACGGTAAGACTTCCACCTCTGATGGATCAGGGTCTGCGGACAGAGAATCTGGTACTGGAGATGTTCTGGCCTGAACTTCTAACTGTAAAAGCTGAAACTGCTGTTGCATTGTTTCAAAACGCTGTTCCTGTCTTGTAGTTATTTCGCTCTGCTTTGCCGCTTGAGTCTCCGTCTGCTCCATATGAGCCTGAAGCAGGGCCACCAGGTCCGACATGGATGGCTCCTTACCTTCACCCTTAGTGCTTTCTACCACTCCAGAGGCCCCATTGTCCTCCTCTTCACTACTGGCTTGCTTCTCCTGGACATTTGAAAGGCGTGTCGGTCCTCCCGGTTTCCTTGTAATTCTCCCTCCACGCTGCATCTTTTTATTTTAATTTTTTTAAAGAAAAACAAAAAAAAAACACCTGTGTCCTCCACTGCCACCAATTGTCAGGGACCAAGCAATAAGGCAACAGGACACAGGAGTGGTTTAAATAAACTAGGGTTTTTATTTACCCCAAAAGTCCACAAAACATCATATAATAACAAGGCCTATAAAAGAGGTCAACAGAAAATACCTCAAAGGCACATAACAGGTGTTAACTCAACAAAACTGACCTGCTACAATGAAAAACCAAGGAACCTATATAGTGGTTGGCCAAACCAAGTTGAACCCAAGGGATAATTAATAGTTACATCATACACAAAGGACACTGACAAAACCCAAATCCCCCCTTTGACATGGAAGCAGGTGGTTTGTCCCAATATGTCCCAATTGGCTCCTTGCAGTATTTATGAGCCCTCAGCGCTCGGCCACGCCCTTTGCTGAACCAGGAAGTAACCTCCCCCAATGGACATGGTAACTCAAGAGACAAAGAATGTAATTAATACAAACAAATACTTGTGTATTAGCTGTGCTAAAATGTTTGAAGTAATGTCAGATTACAATCAAATAAAGAGTTTACCATCTAGAGCAAATGTGTGGTGTTAATTGGCATGTTTTATTGCAGCTGCACTGAAGCAAAACTACTGAAGATGAGGATGCAGTGTAGTACAGTGTAGTTTACCCTGTGTGGCTGTGGCCATCACACTGTTCTCCCTGTCTCTTGTTTTCCTTCCTGTGTTTTTACTCCTATGTCTGATTGTCTCATTGTGTTCACCTGTTGTCCTTGTGTTTCTGCCTCCCCTTCCCAGCTGTGTCTTGTCCTGTGATTACCCTTCTGTGTATTTAGTCTTGTCTTCCCCCTGTGCTCCATGTCGGTTTGTTGTATTTTCTCACTCTCCATGTTTGTCACTTATCTCATGCTACCTGTTTATGATTCACGCTTTTTTGTTCTTGTTTTTTCATGCCAACAGCTTTATTTAAATAAAGCTTGCGTTTGTTTTGAAACCCGCTTCCCTTTTTAACTGCATTTGGGTCCTACCTTTTCCTGAATCGTAACAGTCAATATTGGACTCAAGGAGGAGATGTTCCAGTTGTTCATGTTTATTGCAGATGCTGCGGAAATGTAAATGTCCACTGAATAGACCCTTCGGCTTGCTCCGAGGATCCCACACTATTTTAGCTTGATTCACTGTTTGACATTTTTTTGTGCAACAGTGTTTTTTAAATACAGGATTTCTAGGCTTTACCTCGGTGCCGTTGTTGACAGTGGAGAAGTCAAAGCTAGCTGTTTTATGGATCTCTGCTGCAGTCCTCCGATGGTGTTAGGCCTGCTAGGCCAGCAGCCGCCAGCAGCCGCCAGCACGAGACCACCGAGACCCGCCGGCAGAGCTAGCTGTTTAGCTAGCCGGCTTCTTCTGAAGCCAGTCCGGTGGTGTCCGGTGGTGCGAGAATCTCCGCTGCTAGGCCGCTAGCCCTCGGTGCGGATCCGTAGTTCTCCGGTGGTGTGGAAGCTATCCGTCCTCCTCCGAAGCCAGCCGGCTGTGTGTGGATCTCCGCTGCTCGGCTACCAGCCCTCGGCGTGGACCCGTAGTCCTCCGGTCGTGTGGGTAGAGGTCCTGCTGCTAGGTCGGCAGCCGTCAGCACGAGACCGCAGAGACTCGCTGGTGGTGCTAGCTGCTCAGCTAGCCAGCCTCTTCGGAAGACGACTGATGGCGTGTGGAGCTCAGCGGCTGGGCCGCCAGCCGTCAGGTCGATGGAAACGATGCCGGGACCCGGACACGGGTGGATATCTCCCGAGAGCAAGAGACACAGCAGAGCCAATAGCCCAATATTCTCCTCTTTTCGTTTTAAACCCTTTTTTTGTTTGAGAGAGTCTGCCAGGAGTGCCAGATGAATGAATATGCCGACCATGGCCGAAGTGCTGGATATTCAACAATGTTGTTGGTGCAGACAATGATGTATCCTCAACATATTGTTTTACCATGGGGGCAAGATGAGTGGTGTTGCTACACAGAGGTTTGAGATTTAGGACAATCATACAGAGATAGATTGCTGCCACTGCGCCAGAACTGCCTGCCGCCATCTTGGGAAATGGGCGTCAACGTTCCAATGGCTGGGGTTTTCAGAGAACATTTATCAGGTCTTCTCGACCCCTCAAAGCTCTTCACAAACTACGAGTCATTCACTCATTCACACCTCATTCATGCAGAGCAGCACCACTTGCTCTATGGAAGCTAACACTCACACACACTCACACACCGTTGGCCATCAGGAGCGACTCAGGGTTCAGTATCTTGCCCAAGGATACATCGACATGTTGACTGTTGGACGAAAACCTTCTGGTTGAATTATGACCGAACTCCCTCGCAGCCAGTCACCCTTTTGCCATTAATAAATAGATATAACAGTTTAAAATGTTAAATGAATTGGGGGATAAATGAATTATTCACATCCTCTGGCTTTATTATCACATTTCTTCAGAATAATAACTTAATTTCTGGATGTAGTCATTAGAATGTCAATCAGAGCTCCCCCCACTGTAAGTGTGTTACATCATGTCACATGCAGGGTGGGGGGGGGGGGGGGGGCGGGCTACATTGTGATCTCCAATCAGTGGCTGCTTCCTGAATAGTCACCTCATCCCGCGCACTTCCTCCTCTCTGCCATAATATTCCTTTTTGTTATTCTCTCTCTTTTTTTCAATTAGAGTCAATTGACCTGACAGAATTGCCGGCAATTAAGTGATTTTTGTAATGGTCCTGGGCTAATTTGCCGCAGGCTTGTCAGCTGTATTTTATGTCACCAACCCCCCACCTCGCTTACTCTCTGGCACATAATAGCTTATAATTTCAAAATCTTTACCCTCCGCTTCCTTCTCAATAAATCGCAATTACAGGAAGTTGTTAGAGATGTCTAAACTCCCCACCGCTGCCGCTTCACTTTGTGCCAGCAGAGATATTTTTATATTCTTTATCCATTTGACAGAGCGGCAGCGAGCGGCGGAGGAAATCTATTTGTTTGCAGAGCCTTAATGTAATCACGCTTCATGTGTGCACACTCAGTCCAACTCTCCCGGGCTGCCGCTCTCCGAGAAGTTTACTCTCTCCACATTGCTCATTAAGAATATGATTTTCTGGCAGCTGGAAGTAATATATTTTATTCCCTCCTAAAAGAAGGGATTTAAAGGTGTTTTATTTTCTCAGGAAGGTTGTAGATGTAGACTAAATGTACCAACCCTCCTGTAAAAGGTCAGCTTGTTGTTTCTGTTTCTGTCCAGGTTGGGTTAGAGTTTAGGAACTTGGAATGGATAGTATAGAATACTTTATTTTATTTTTAAAGGTATATCTATATTTAATCTATATTTTGTGTAAAAACTGCTACATTTTAATGTTATAAATGTTTTCTCAAAATAGTTTTTTATAATCGTTTATTTTTTGTATGGTCCTTTTTCTTACAATGTACCTTCTTTGACCGTTTTTGTATTCACTGAATACACCAAGGCAGATTCCTTGGATGTGTTGGCAATAAACCTGGTACTGATTCTGTTCCTTTCCAGGTCACGTTAGAGTTTTGGAACTTGGCAGCGGGGGGCGGTGAGGGAGTTTGCCGCCTCCATCTCCCTCCACCCCCCCACCATACTTCGCTCTTGGTTCCTCTCATCCGTCAAGCTCAGACCCGACCTCCACGCTTGGAGTCTCCTCATAAAATATGCAAATTAACTCCAAATGAAATACCTTTCTCCTCGGTCTCTCCGAGCTTGAAGGCCTTCCATCAGTTCAGTGAGCCCCCCCCCCCCACACCCAACACTAATCATCTCTGTATGTAATAACTCCAGAGGCAAGCATCTGCTTGCCTCCATAACACTCCACTGATCTCCCCTCCACCCATTCGACTCCCCCCCTCTCCCCATCACAATCTACATGTATTAGGTCGTAATGACTTAGCGGTTAAAAGCAAATAGATGCCAGGGGACATACAGATGCCCCCCCTCCCCACCCCCCTGCATCTTCTCACACACACACACACACACACACACACACACACACACACACACACACACTCTGATGCCCAACTCTGGCTACTCAAGACAAATGGTGCGGAGTGAAAGAAGAACTGAGCCCTATCAATCACATTAAGTTCGGGGGCGTTTGTTATCAGAAAGTGTGGCTGTCAAATCCTGTGGGAGGGAGTACAGGGGTGTAGAGATTGGGAGGGGGGGGGAAGTTTGTTAACGCCTTAGCAAATTCAGTTGACAGCAGTGGTGTAAATAGCATGCAGTAGAGGAAGTAAAGTAAGGGGGGGCACTGAATAACAAGAAGCAAGTGGCAATGGGCTTCAACCAATTAGCACACACACACTAACGTGTATATTAGCTGCTATCTGTGTGTCTGTGTTCAGGTGGAACAGTGCACCGTCACAGGAACATCTCACCTAACTTCCTCCATCCTGAAGTTGGAGTCTTAATGATGTGGTTTTAGTGCAGTAGCAGCGGAGGCGGCTGATCGATGGATGTTTTGCCGCTTGATAACTCTATTTCCTCACGCAATCTCATTTCAGTAAGCATAAGTATAGCGATCCTGGGCCTAATGGTGGCGCGTGCTGTGCTTAACACAGTTTGAAATGAATAACCCCGCTAACAGTCTCATCGCCATTACAAGTAGGACTTAAATTATCATTTGGGAGCAGGAAACCACTGATAGCGTTTTTGAAATTATTGTAATAACGTTTTCAGTTTGCCTAAATCATTCTAATGAGATGTGCCACTTAGGGACCGTGCTGGAGCCGGGAAAAGGCCCTGTGTTTTAGATACGCCCTGGATGTAAACAGCATTAGAACAATGGCCGCCCACTGCTAGACTAAGTGTGTGTGTGTGTGTGTGTGTGTGTGTGTGTGTGTGTGTGTGTGTGTGTGTGTGTGTGTGTGTGTGTGTGTGTGTGTGTGTGTGTGTGTGTGTGTGTGTGTGTGTGTGTGTGTGTGTGTGTGTGTGTGTGTGTGTGTGTGTGTGTGTGTGTGTGTGTGTGTGTGTGTGTGTGTGTGTGTGTGTGTGTGTGTGTGTGTGTGTGTGTGTGTGTGTGTGTGTGTGTGTGTGTGTGTGTGTGTGTAAACTCCATCCAGCTCTATTTGCGTCGAACAGCAATTCCTCAAACCAGCAGATCATTTTGTTGTTGTTGTTGATTGAAGCATTTTATTTTCTGAGGATACAAGCGCGCACATACTTGCACACAGTGGCAAATGGGCTCAGGAGAGAAAGGGAGATGGATACATACATTCAGTAGGATCAACAAATAAATTATTCAGAGCGATATGACAGCAGATGTTTGCGAGGCCGTGATTCAGCGGTGGTCTGTGCTGCAACTTTTGATCAGAAATTCAAACACAGGCCCTGTGTGGCCGACAGACGGCTGGATGCAGCCTCTCCCCGCCTCCGCCTTCCTCACAACCCAGATATTTCAGAGGACATTTGTTTTGGGGAGATTCTTTGTGGAGAAGCTGCAGACCACAGCTGCACGGTGCTAACTTTTTCATTGCAGCTAAGACAACGTTTATGAAACGGGAAGAGAAAGAGATGAGAGACGTTAGATTAACATTAAGTCACGCAAGCTGAATATTGTTCCTCTTTGATGAGGACATATCACAACAGAAAAGGCTACACAATTATGAGTGCAACTAAAAAAGAGAAGATACTAAAATCATTCTTTAATTTAATTTCAGCAGCAATAGTTTACATATTTTTCTAGCATTAATCTGATTACAGCTCTACCTTGTCAGAAGTAAAAAGTTTAAAGAGTTTAAAGTGAAGTGATTTAACATTTTATAATAATAATAAAATATACGTTTTATATAGCACTTTTCTTGCTCAAAGACGCTTTCTGTTAGGATGTACATGGTGTCAGGGTGTATTTTTGCCGATACTATAGTTAGTGTAACAGAGGGATGTGGCTCAGTTAATGATTGCTATGGACATGGACAGGAAACTGTGAAATGTAACGTTGCCTAGAAACATGTAAATCTGGTTTTACCCGCCAGCGAGAGCACATCACTCCGGCCCTTCATAACCTCCACTGGCTCCCAGTCAAACTTAGAATAGACTTCAAAATATCACTCACCCCCTACAAAGCCCCTCCCCTAACCCCCCCCCCCCACTCTCCAACGCCCTCCCCAGCCCCATCAGATAGTCAACCCCTCTTCAGACTTGCTTGCATGGAACTCCCACCCACACGTCTTAACTCCGCCAATCTGAATATTAAATTGTCAGTTTTTTTGTGCGACTATCTTTGTTAACCTGTTAAGCCCCATAGCCCCTGCTGGCGGGGGCTATGGGGCTTAACAGGTTAACAAAGATAGAGGCTTTTTTTTCACGAAACTGTGTCTCAGGTAGGGTTGGGAACCGAAACTCGGTTCCAGATGAGAACCGATAAAAAAATGCCGGGTACTGGGTACCCATACAAAATACACAATTTCGGTTCTGCTTAACGGTTCCTAAACGCGGTAGACCCTGTATTCCAGCGGGTCCGTCTGCACCGCGGCAGCCGCGGTGACCCGGTGGAATACAGGGCGGACCTTGAGAATCATAGAACGGCCGGTTGTCAGCGGGCCGTTGACGCAGCGAGGCCCCCCCCCCCCCACCCTCCCGTAGACAGTTCACGAGCTCAGTCACTTCATAACACCAAAGATGAACGCTCTGAAGTGAGGCTCCACTACACTAAAAAAGAAAAAGACAAGGCACATTGTACTGCCTGTTAATAGCTTGCCACAGGCATAGCTCAGTTAAAATAAAGCACAGCTATTGTGCAATACATTTGTATTGGATGTATATTTTTTATTTGTAAACATTTCAGTTAAAGCTTAAAAGAATAAAGATATTTTTGTTATCCAAACGTTTGACCTCTTTCTTTTACAATTTTGGAATCGAAACGGGGGATCGATAAGAACCGGAATCGATAAGCAGAACCGGAATCGGAATCGATACATTTCAAACGATACCCATCCCTAGAGGGCTTCTTAACATTTAATAAACTATGAATGTGTCATACTCACTTAACGGGAAGAAACTAAGCTAAGTGATGATATGAACCATTTTTACCGAAACAAAACACAAGACTCACAAGAAGCGTCTAAATGAGCCCTGAGCGAAAAAATGCTACCACACTTAGCACAGAACTCTATAAATCGATCAATATTCTTATCGGATCTGCACAAATGAACTTGACTAGCAAGCTGATATTCCACAGATTCCATACATAAGTATCATCACTGAGCGATCAGAACTCGTGACAGGGGAAGCAAAACCAGACAACACACGACGTAGCTTTAGGTAGCAAAAAACTGAGATATGCTCACCTTTTGCTGTTATTCTGATCAAAAGTTGTGTTCAATTGCATTAAAACGAGAAAAACGCGGCTGAAGGTTAATCCACAGGTTAATCCAATGTGTCTGTGTCACTTTAAAAAAATTATTGATAATCCATAATTCCATTTTTATGTCAAAAACTGAGTTTTTATATTAGCTGCTAATGATAGCTTCCAGAGTGTATGACAGCTTCCTGTTTTGGGTATTATGGCTATGCGTCACTCTCACTCCTTATTTGGTAACGTGTGTGTGTATGTGGAACTTCGCCTCGATTCTATTGGCTCTAACGGTTAAAAAAAGATGTCAATCATTAAAATCGACCAAGGGGGGCCAGAGATATTGAAAATCCACCCAAATGA
The DNA here is from genome assembly GCF_902827175.1 of Gymnodraco acuticeps. Classification (NCBI taxonomy): domain Eukaryota; kingdom Metazoa; phylum Chordata; class Actinopteri; order Perciformes; family Bathydraconidae; genus Gymnodraco; species Gymnodraco acuticeps. The sequence goes on from NW_022990812.1 coordinate 422,455, forward strand.
CCCCAGAAGTGTTTGTTTTTTTCTAAATCTCTCTAAAAGGTCAAATTTCACTTGTTTTGCATCAATCTTGATACAGGGTACTTATTATATGTTATAGTTTGGATTCCTAAAGCTTTTAGTCTACTATCCCATCATTCAAGGGTGGTTTTCACTATAAGTATTTTTTTTGGGATGGACACTATAATTTAAAATGTTTTACTGTGTTCAATCTGAATTTACTTTAAAATTTCAAAAAATCGATATTGATTCTGACTTTTCTACATCCAACTCACAGGTTTATCATTGCTTTGAGAAAAAAGATTATTAATTGTCCCCTTTAAGAAGTGAAGATATGGTCATTTGTTCTGGGAATGTCATTTTCTAGCCTGAGACCTGAAAAACAGGCTCAGGGCTAGTGTGACTTTTTGTGAAGTGTCAAACCGTCAGACTTTCATTCCCTGTGTCGAACCATCCCGAACCTTAGTGTTATGTATTGTAATCATGATGAAGCTCCCCTAACCTTACCATGTTTCTGATCTGACCTCTGGCAACCTAACAGCCTGCTTGGTTGGTTACAGAAGTTCAGAAAGAAATGAAAAATGATCAATATGTAAGCAATGAAGACATTTATAATAGAAAGTGTATGTTGTCACTGTCACTTAAAGGCAAAAGAAGCAAACCATTAGTTGTCACTGTCTATTTAAAGCCTTATGTCCTTTTTTCAGTAGCATTGAAAGTGTGTGTGATTTTGGGGGGAGGGGGGGGGGGGAGGTTACAATGGGATTTAGTCATACTTAATTCGCAATTGAGGGTCCCCCTACACCACTTCCTTTACCCGGACACCTTTTTCATACACGAGTGAACCATTCATATTCCATCTGTTCGAGCTCTCACTCTTTGGGGAGGCTGTCAATCTCCGGCACTCGTGTGATGTGAACGGAGGTGTGGGGTTGAAGGGAGTGCATTAGGCCATTGGAGAGAGAGAGATAGAGAGAGATTGAGGGAGAGGAGTTGTGGAAGTGGAAACAGAGGACAGTGAGTGGAGACAGACAGGGGACACTGAACTCCAGGGACCTTCATCTGCGTCCTGCAGCCGCCACTGAAAGGACGAGCGAGGCAGCAAATTACAAGAAGGAGGGAGGCAGGGAGGGGGCAGTACAAATTAAGTGGTCAAAAAACTGAGATATTGATGGATTTTGGAGTTCAAGAGAAGAGGGGAGCTAAAGAGCAATGGTCATCTCTGTCGCTGAGGGGCGAACAGCTCAATCTTTTTTTCTTTTTTTTTAAAGAGAGAATGAAATAACACTACCTCAGTGGACTCTTCTCCACTTGTAGAATCATAGTTTCTGCTTTCGTCACAGAGTTTTGATGTATTGATGTTTAAACACATTAGTGTATTATGAGTTCTGATGGCACAGCATTAGGAGGAGAGGGAGAAGTGGGCGGGCAGGAGGAGAATGTCAAGGATGGAGAATGAGGCGGGGTGGAGGGTGCATGCATGGCTTGCAGGCAGCACAGAGGCGACACATCTGCTGCAGTATTACCTCGGGGCTCCGGGGGCCGGGGTGTCAGTGCTGGCTTTCTGCAGCTCCTGGAGCTCAGATGGAGGAACAAAGACACCAAAACAGCCAAACCTCTGCTCTCTGGCCCCCCTCCCAAAAACATCCATCATGATCACTAAACAACACCAATCTATACTCTAAGTATCTCATCCACAAATCAGCCTCTCTTGTTCAAACCTGTGTTGAGAATGTAGTTCAATATATGTAAAAGAAAAACAGGTGAGTATTCAATTTCAGTTACATGTTTGACTGTAAGGGTAAAATACTGTGCAGTGAATTTAAGAGCATTTTAAGAAGTACAATTAAGAACAAAGTACAACCAAATTAAGTCAAGCTAGTATGAGTTTTGATGCAATTAACCGTTTTAACATTTCTTTTTATCACTGTGTATTATTATGTTTTGTTTTAGGTGCTAGTGGAGCCTCGCAGCGGCGAAACTGTGCCGCGCTTACATTAATTGCGCCACATAAGCGCATAGGTGCGCCTCCGCGAGGTGAGGCCCCACAAAGTTTGCGTGATCTGCGTGTTGGGAGGGGCAGCCCTGCTTATACCCCTCTATTTCAGCCCTGTTACTAAAGTGCTGAGTCTGGGTCAGTTGCTACGGGGCCACGCCCCCTTTGGAGCGCATATGCAGCATAGCAGAGAGAGAGAGAAGCAGATTCCCAGCTAAAGGCTGCCGTGATTAAACGCCCTATTATGTTCCAAACCACGTCAAGCATTATTTCTGAAACAGTATGGAGCTCAAACGCTTTCTCTCTCGCAGGTTTACCACAAGGACAGTACCTTTTATATCCGGCTTCCTTACACATATTCTCTCCAGTACAGCGTTAGCTCTGAATGTTAGCAATGCTTGCTAATATAAACACAGACCATATTACTTACAAAACACGTTGTGCATTGTTTCTGATACAGCAATGTTTCTGATAGGGCCGTTGGTCTAAAACCAGGCCACATTTTAGGGTTAGAGTTAGGGTGTCGTCATGACCGCAGCAAATCTGAATCAGTTCCGTTGTACCCCCGTTTTTCGAGATCTGGGTAAGGAGGAAAAGAGAGAGGGTTTTATTTTGTGACACTTTCACACAGGGGGACACATTTGTGTATAAAATACATCAAAAAGTGCATTTTGCATGATAGGCGACCGATAAGGCTTTAATCTCAGATACAGTATATGAGGGCAGATCAAAATCTTGCAGAATATAGTAATTTCAGTTCTGAGTGTGCAGTGATTGGACCATATAAAACTTTTTCACTCTACATGTTTTTTTGGTATTTTTAGCTTTCATTTGATCCCACAAACACATGCAACTGATCCCTTGGTCCACTTAATAAGCATGTATTACCCAGTGCTCTGATCCCAGTCTCTTGAGCAGCATCTAATCTCTAATGTCATTATGGTCACTTTGTCCAGGGACCGGCTCTCAGTGGCTCAAATCAATAGAGCGTGTTTATTGCCCCCTCTCAGAGGGCCAGACAGCGGGGATTTGTTTTCTAGTGTCTCAAGGGCTAAGACTCTCTGGTACGGCCAAACTGACCCTGAAGCCCCACGGCCCACAACTGGCAAAAGCCTGGTACACTGGAGGTCTTGGACGAGTGCCTTGAGGGACGCCAAGGTCACCGAGCTGCTGCCTCCAGCACTGAGCTCCAGCTGCTGGGAGGGTGTTGTTGTTGTTGCGCCTGCTGCCGCTGTTGTTGTTGTCCGTGTTGTTGTTGAGTGTAGTGGCGTCTCTACCTCTGTCTATATCCCTCCCTAATCTCTCTCTATCCATCTCCGGTCTGCAGTGCATAAAGAAGGCCAATGAATTAATGAAGATGAGCAAGGTAATTAAAGGTGTGGTGATGGCGACACAGATCCTGAGAGGGTTTCAGAGGGACGGGAGGTCCACATGGGGCCTCGGCCTGCCGCTTCCACCATCACCCTCCTCCCTCCCTCCTTTCCTCGCTCCCCCTGGTCCCCAGGTTGCATGGCACACAGACATGGCTTGATTGGCCTGCTGGGCATGGGGAGGAGGAGGGTTGGTAAAGTTGGCACCCAGGGGAGGTGGAGGGAGAGGCAGGATGGAGGGGGGTAGATTGAGCTCAGGCCTCACCTGTGGCCCCAGAGCCCCTCCCTGGATCCCTCCCCTGGTAGCCAGGTCACGCTGCGTGGTCCAAACACCCCCTGCCTGGGGAGGAGAGGAGGAAAACAACAGCATGGAGGGAAGGGGGGTGTAGAGGGAAGGATGGAGGGGATAAGGGAGGTAGGGCAAGAACCATAGGGGAACTTCCAGGGATTATGGCCCCACGCTGGCCCACTGGGGCGCAGCCTTGATGGACGTATGACTGGCAAGCACTTGCCCTTTTATAAGATGTGATGCCTGCCGACCACCTCCACACACACAGCAGCAGAAGGTGGAGGCCGGCAGGCTGCAGCTCTCACCGGACACAACACAGGGGCTTATCATATCCACCAGCTCCATCACCCACTCTGCTCTTCTACACACCCATTTAAACATTCACTGAGATACTAAGACAAATGCCATGCTCATTTTAGAGGCCAATCACATATCACATAATCACACCATCATTAAATCGGAAAATGTATCAACAAAGAAAAATAAAGGCTTAATCAAATCTCATGGTTAACCAAAAATGTTTGGGAGGTAAAAAGAATGAAAAGAAGAAAATAAAAGTAACATTATTATAGTGCTTTCCCATCATCCATCACTTCAAACAACAGTTTTTACCTCCTGTTGGCCGTGAATCCAGAACCATATCCAGGCAAAATAAAAATGTAGTACGTAATCATTCTTAGTGAGTTTTTGTTCATTATGAGCCAACCCGATACAGTTCTCATACAAAAATCACTTTATATAATTTATCAAGAATGAGTGCTTTCATCATTCTGTATAATTGTATGGAGTTAAAGAGGCAGACTTCTTACACATCTGAAGAGTCCCACCCACATTTAAAATAAAGTACGTACAGCTTTTTACTTTTAATTTGTGGTTCTGTTCTTATTATTTGGCATATTTAACATATTGCTTCATTTTTGTTTGTATCTTTGAAATGTGTAAACTAAACTATATGTATGTTGAAGAAGTATTTAAAATACCATGATGGACTGTTAATGTATCTGATCTTATTATGATAATGTATCTCCAGAGAGTTTATAAGCACACACATTTTGACAAGTGTTATTTATGAAGAAGAGGAGGTCGAAGGAGCAGATGGATGTGATGATGAACACCAAGGTGTGGCCTTCAGGTGCTGCTCTGCTGTCTGTGACTCCTGAATCAGTTTAGGTTGAGATGTGTGGCATCACGCCCCAGGAGAGCTCCCCGGACCTCCCCTATGTTTATTTGTTATCAGAGCCAGCACCGGACTAATTAGAGAGGCCTTAACTTTGGTCTTGAGCCATGTTCCGGGCCCAGGGGTGGCAGGACAAGCTCCACTTGCCTTGGGCCTCCCCGTGTCCCAGCCCACGCCAGAACACGTGTCCTCTCAATGGCTTCTGGGAATTTGATGCCGTAAGCGGGCAGGTAGGATGTTTTCTTCAGCCGCTAGTTACCATTGCCCACACGCACGCACACACACACACACACACGCACGCACGCACGCACGCACGCACGCACGCACGCACGCACGCACACACACACACACACACACACACACACACACACACACACACACACACACACACACACACACACACACACACACACACACACACACACACACACACACACACACACACACACACACACACACACATCTGCCAATAACCTCCCCTGGTCCCAAGATGCCATTTGTCGTCAGCAACCCTGAAGTTTATTATGTAAACAAAAAATTGCCCTAATTAACGTGAGGCAAGTGTTGTCTTGGGAGCATGGGGGGGGGGGGTGAAACCAGGTGGCCTTTTGTCACTCCTGCCAGCATTATACCAGTCAACTACATATATAATATTACCTTAGAATATAAACACACAACATACTCTCATAAACAAATGAACAGTGTCAGCACATTTCCAGAATAGAATTACATGCAGAGTAGGGCTAAGGAGTTACAAGGGATTGATTTTGAAAATAAATATATAAGGCGAAATTGAGAGGAACTACAGAAGAAGAAAGAAAAACAGACAATGGCTGCGGTCCCAGAGGGGGGAGAAGAATACCCCATTCATCGACTGGGGAGTGCAGAAATGCAATGATTACAGAAGGGTGGAGGCGTAGGAGAACAGGTGTGCTGCGGACCCCCTCCTGGGACCACTCCACCACCCCTGGGTCCTTAGAGGGAGGGAGGAAGGGACAGGGATGGCACGGGGGGGATGCAGGGGGGACAGAAGAGAGGGGCAGAGCTTAGCTCATTAGAGAGAGTTTGCTTCTGCTAACTCATCCCCCCCTAGGGATGCCACTAATCATCGCACAGGGAGCGGCAGCCAGATAGAGACGAGGTGGAGACAGAGGGACTGCTTTAGCACCATGCCTCCTGTTGACATGAAGACAGAGCATTACCAGCATCCCAAAACAAGGGCGTAAGTGAAGAGCAACGTCCAGTCCAAACAAGTCGAGCATCACTGCGGAGATGATGCAACAGATATGATAATAACTCCAATATCAGCCCTCATCTACACCCACATCAATCCATGTAGATTTCAAACTGATTCGATTGTCTTCAACCATTACCAATTGGGAAACACATCAACAAAACAAGCTGAATAGTTAGATGTTTTTTTTATTGTAATGATATCACTTTGATTCCAAAATAATTCCAGTGTTCCCTGCTGTGTATTTGTTCTTGTATTTTGAGATGGGAGGGATAGAGCCTTTACATGATGTCTCATAATGCAGAACATTAGTTATGATGAAAGCTATGTGTCTTACAATACTTGAGTGAAAAGGAGAGACAGAGGGATGGACATTGCCTGTAATGTTCGGCCAGCTCGGGATTTGAACCGGCTTACCAGGCAGCTTTCACAGCATATAGGCCACCAGCTCTAATATTAACAATTTCGCCCTTTCCTGATCGTTCAATTTATCTTATTATAAGTGTAATGTTTATTTAATTGCACAGATATACTGAATCTGCTCAGATGTACAACCCAGGCCCAGGGGGACCAACAGTGGTTAAACGACTTTAAAAATGTTTCCCCCACCCACTGGCGAGACCTTGTCCCTCACAACCAGCCAGGTGAGGAGGGGGCTCCAGAGGTGTAAGGCGAGGAAGGCAGCAGGTCCATATGGCATCAGCTCAAGGCTCCTAAAATCCTGCGCAGACCAGATGTGTGGGATTGTGGAGCTTCTGTTCAACCTGAGCCTAAAGCAAAGGAGGATACCACAACTGTGGAAGAAGTCCTGTGTGGTACCTGTGCCAAAGACCCACCACCCCAAGGACTTCAACAGCTACCGGCCGGTGGCGCTCACACTGATGAAGACCCCGGAAAAGCTGGCCCTTGTACACCTTCGGCCCCTTGTGAGGCCATCGATGGACCCGCTGCAGTTCGCTTACCAGCCTGACATCTCTAATGAGGACAACAGGAAGTACAGGGAACTGACGCAGGACTCTGGGTGCCAGAGGAACCACCTCCAGCTCAACGCAGGGAAGACCAATGAGCTGGTGGTAGACTACAGACTGCTTCAGCACTCTCCCCCGACACCAGTGAACACCCAGGGAGCAGACATAGAGATTGTGGAATCGTACAAATACCTGGGTGTTCATCAGAACAATAAACTGGACTGATCACTCTGCTGCTCTGTACAAGCAGGGACAGAGCAGACTGTACCTGCTGAGGAGACTGAGGTATTTTGGGGTGAGGGGGCCCTCCTGCAGACCTTCAATGACAATGTGGTGGTCTCACCCATCTTCTATGGTGTGGTCTGCAGGGGCTGCAGCATCTCGGCTGCTGACAGGAAGAGAAGGAACAAACTGGTAAAGAAGACCAGCTCTGTCCTGGGGGGGTCCTCTGGACACTGTGGAGGTGGTGGGAGACAGGAGAATGGTCCTCCCTGCTGGACAATGTGTACCCCCCCCCCCCCTCCAGGACACCCTGTCCTCACTGTGCAGCTCCTTCAGTGACAGGCTGTCTCACGGAGAGATACCGCAGGTCCTTCCTTCCTGCAGCGGTCAGACTGTACAACCACCACGGCCCCTAGTAGACCCCACACAATACAGACTGTTGAGATCTTGTGCAATAAAACGGCAATGTGCAATATAGACACTTTTCTTGAAATACAGTGCAATAATCACCAATCACCATCATCATCATCATCATCATCATCATCATCATCATCATCAATCGTACTTTTTATAATGTCTCAACACCTCACCTTACATATGTCACAAAGTTCTGAAGTTGCTGCTCATCATTTCTTAGCCATGGATGTGTACTTACATACTTATTTGTCTTTAGTTTTATTCTAGTATAACTAATGGGTGCTTTCTTCTATATATGAATATGTTAGCTTCTTGTGTGCATGCCTTTTTTACCGACTATCCCACTTTTGCTTTAATGTACATTTCCCCGCTGTGGGACTAATACAGGATTTCTGATTCTGATTCCGATTTGACAAGTCTAGATCAGGGTTCGGCAACAGGCGGTCGGGATCCGAACCCAGACGCCGACCTATACGGACCTGGACCTATAATCAATACATTAATAGGGGATTTCAATTTTGACGGGGCGATTCTATTTTAACCGACAGGGGGCGAAAGAGACGAGTGTGCGATACAGGGAGAGAAACACAGAAGAAGAGACGAGAGCGCGGCAGAGAGAAGCGGAGAGGAAAGTGAGTGAAGAGAATAATTAGCGATACAGGGAGAGAAGCGAAGAGGAGAGTGAACAGGCGTGTTAGCGGCAGACAGCGAGAGACACACAATGACACATGGCGCTCTCCAAGAAGAGGAAAGTGGACAGTGAGAACAGAGCTTTTAACCCTGAGTGGACTCGTTCATGTTCATCCTGCCCACTGGGAGCACAGAACCAGTGTGTCTCATTTGTTCAGAGACCGTGGCGCTCATTAAAAGTGCCACAACGCCACTATGAGACAAAACACTAAGTGTTTGACCAAACATTCCCTCAAGTCAGACCTGAGGTCACAACAAATAAGCAGTCTCAGAGCCCAATATGATCAGTCCACCAGGATCAAAATAAAACTAAATATGGTTCCAGGGCAGGCTAACCGAGGCTAACCAATGAGCACCTGATGTGTGCCCTGACACCATTTCAGCCCAGATCTAAACTCCTGGCAGGACAAGCTCCAGCTCAATTCTCACACTGAACAAAAACAAAGTGAGTGAGGGACTACAATATAAGAGGGAAAGAAAGAGAAACTTTAAAACTGTTCAGTTGTTATGATGTAAAGACTGATATTGTTCTATAATCGGCTGAAACTGTTAAGCCATGATGTGAAACGGTTAACAAAGAAAAAGGGAAACTCAAGCTGCTGCTACACTTTATTTTATTTATCTAAAATTAAGCACTTTTAAGATGCACATATTTTCAAAAGCTATTTTATTTATTTTCTCTATTTTATTTGTAAATGCAGCCCGAGAGGAACATTACACATATCCACAGTATTTACTGTATATCTGTAGTTCAATGTTAATTGACAATAAATATTGTTGTTTTTGAATTGTACTTGATTTATTTGATTGGCAGTCAGTTGTTGATTACATGCAGACGTTGATAAAGCTGCAGCTACTTCAATATATATCACACTAATTCATAAAGCAACTTAGACATTTTGATGTTCCGGACCTTTGCATGGGGACATTTTCTCTAACTGGACCTTGTTGAATTTTAGTTGAATACCCCTGCTCTATATGATGTACATGTATGGGATTAGTTTTGTATCATAAAGATAAAGCAACACTTTCTCAGAATAAAGCAAATCTATGAGTTTAAAAGAAAAAAAACTGAGTCAAGCAAAATAAAATAAATTTCAAAAATAAAACTATAAGTTGCAAACAAATCATTTGTGTAATCATGTAAACTATAAGTATTTTTTATTTGTTTTAACATAGGTTTTTGTTTGCAGTTGTTGTTTCTTCTTTCTCAATGATCAGACTTTTGCTCTCGCTGCAGCTTTCTCTTTGGCGCTCCCTCATTTTTTGTTTGAGATTCTGACACAAACCTCCCAGGTGGGCGGGACTTTCAGGGGTGCGTCCCCATTGGCTACTCAGTTTTTGAGTGACAGCCCTCCAGCGATTGTACAGCAGAGTCCTGCACGGGTCTGATTTTCAAGACCCGCTCCCGCCCCGCACCCGCGACGTGCAATACCGAACCCGCCCCGCTACCCGCACATATTGCCAATTAGTTCCGCAACCCGACCCGTCGGCACAAGATCCCCAACCCGACCCGACCCGTCGGCACAAGATCCGCAACCCGACCCTAACCCGCATATATATGAGCAGTGAAAACGTGCAATTATTAACACACGCAGTTGCATATTTGTCTCAAAAAGCGTGGGATGTTGGTTATTTCCTCCATCTAGGATGACACTAAAAGCCTCCCAGACGTTGGATTTCGCTCTTGAGGAAGTGTTATTGAAAATGCTGTATTCTCCGCTAGAGAGCTTCACCTCAGCCATTTTGAATGTGGCGCGCTCAGCAGCAGATTGATGCGCTGCAGAGGTTATGATTATGCGCGGTCCCGCGGGGGAGAGGTCTGAAGATTTAAACATTAAACTAAATTACTATTATTTTTAATATATTTATTATGCAACACCCGCGACCCGACCCGCATCATCTTTGTTTTACCCAGAACCGAACCCGGAAAAAAGTGTTTGAAAAAATACCACCCGCGAATCACCTTTTTTGCGGGTCACCCGTCGGGTACCCGACCTGATGCAGGACTCTGTTGTACAGTGCAGGCAGCTGCGGTGCGGTAGCTAGCTGAGCGTGGACAGAACACCCCCAGAAGAACCAGCATTTCAATTATTATAATACTACAAGTGAAAATATATGTAAGTATTGATCATTTGTGTTGTTTGTGCTGTACTATACGGTCTGTTTCTTTATGTGTTAAGTGAGAAGTAAAGCTGTGCTATGAAAGTTAGCTTGTGCTACCTTTATATCCATAACAATGCAAGCTAAGTAGCCTAACAGTTAGATACATAGCTAGCAGTGAGTGAGCGTTCAGACACCGGCACAAACACTCAAACGGACTCGTGTGCCTGACTCTACCAACAGGTTTTCATGATTCTGTTTAGATATGCAAGTATAAGCCATGATAGCTTATTTTATTAACACGCTAATTTGATATGAAAATCAATGGAGGCTGAGTTAACTCTGTAGGAAAACCTACCGTCCATGAGCTGTGTTTTATTTGTTAACTTCATATTTTTCATTTCCTAAAACATTTATTTTCCTCTCATATTAACAGTGTGGATCATTGAGACAGCGTGGCGTCCAGAGTCTTATCCCGTTTCCCACTTCCTCTGAGGGGACAGCACGGAGGGGGGGCATGAAGAAAGACCTGCACCAGCTTCATCCATGCTGGCATTACTGTTATCACTGGCTCAGTGTCATTTCATTTGACCAAATGTCTTTATTTTATTATTATCCACCTTTTTGTTTTATGTCCTTTTATTTAAAACATTCTTTGAGACTTCATCTTCTGGTTCAAATTTCAACAAATGTAATTTGTATAATCACTCTTTTGTCTTTATTCTACATGAAAATGTTAGAGATTCCATTCAAATCTGTTGATTATTCATATCTTCCTAAGGCTAGGAATAGTATGTTGAATTGTTAATGCTAAATGTATATCATTTTCTCCCAGGATATAGAATGAGACAACACGGTTTTATCCATTGTGTATGAATGCTTCAGCTCTTCAGACCAACATAGTAAGATGTGAGCATGTTCCTAATTGTGTTGGTATGCAGCCTAGGTCTGGTCTGTTTAATAAAGCAAATCTGCCACTTTTATATTGCAGAATGTGTTCAATTAAAGCAGTCTTTAATTGTTTGTCCTAAACATAGCAATATATGCTTTTGAAATGTAACATGTCTTTGAAAAATAATAGTATACAGTTTATATTGTGTATCACCTTTAGCTTGAAAATACATAGATGTGTTTTTTTAATCTATAAAATAAATAGACAGACACTTTATCAATCCCAAATTGGGAAATTATTTAACAGCAGCAGTGTGTTCAGGTATTCAAATATTTAAAGTTGGAATAAAGTATAAACTACACATCACAAGTATAATGCACAGCAATCCATAACATAAGTCTGATATGATCATGAAAACTCCTCAGGAGACACCGACACTAACGTGGCCGAGTGGACTCCGGAATTTGCTGCATGAGTTGCACTGTATGATCTGTGGTGTAGTGGGCTGTCACTCAAAAGCTGAGTAGCCAATGGGGACACACCCCTGAAAGTCCCGCCCACCTGGGATGTTTGTCAAAATCTCAAACAAAAAATGAAGGAGCGCAAAAGAGAGAGCTGCAGCGAGAGCAAAAGTCTGATCATTGAGAAAGAAGAAACAACAACTGCAAACAAAAACCTATGTTAAAACAAAGAAAAAAGACTTATAGTTTACATGATTACACAAATGATTAGTTTGCAACTTATAGTTTTATTTTTGAAATGTATTTTATTTTGCTTGACTTAGTTTTTTTTTCTTTTAAACTCATAGTTTTGCTTTATTCTGAGAAAGTGTTGCTTTATCTTTATGATACAAAACTAATCCCATATGCATGCACAATAGACTTCATCAATTCGCCCATATTATATTATTGATTAAATGATTCCTTACACGTGAGCTGCATTCTAATTTTAACTACTTGATTGAGGATGAGCTTGACCTAATTTACTGTTTAACAATGTGTTAAACTGCCAATGAAATGAAGTTACGTAAAAGTGCTTTTTTTCCTATAAAATTGAGGTAAAGTCAGAATTTAGAGCTATTTTGATGTTTCTCATCCAGTCACTTCCACTAATTCCTTCCCCATATCCTGGAACATGCTTAAATTGGTAGGAACCAGCTAAGGCACGTGAGAGGCCGCCTCGCAGCTGGAGCGACGTCAAGGATCATTTCCATCTCCCAATGATTAATTTGAATTTAATATCTTAAATCAAAACCTAATAAATGTAGATACAGTTTTGATGGTGGCCTACTACTTATACACATGCTGTTAATTAGGTGTAGCCTAATGTCATTTGTCCTCCTCTGCCTTAACGTAATTAAATCAGAAGATCCCAACCCGTGTGAACTAATGTTGGTACAACCCATAACAGAGGGTGGCGTGACGGCTGACAGGCCAATGTGATTTGTCACTGCAGGGTTGAGAGCTGAGATTTAATGGATGCACATATTTACATAAACAAAGAAACCATAACATCAACAATAGCTTAATCACAACTACAAACTCCATCTATGTATGATGACCATGAGATGCGAGTGAAAGCTCTGTGATAAGCTAGTTGATGAATCTTATTTTATTTTGTAAATACCATCAATACAGTGTGCCAAAGCAATATCAACATGCTAGCTCTCATTGCTTCGGTCCATATCTCACTGTCTTTTTCTGAGCATTTAGCTGGCATAGATCTTGCAACCAGAGTATGGAACTGTCTTGATACCAGGAGCTCATCTCTGCTGGGAGATAACCTCTCAATTAGGCCAGTTACGGATGTTATCTTTTAACCTCCGAGGGAAATCCAAGGTTTCTTTTACTAAAAAGCAATATTTAGTATCAGAATGTGTGGAGCACACTTTGTTTTCAATTTGTTAAATGACTGTTGAAGTTGAAACTAAGTTGAAACTACAGTTGACCCATGTAATTTAGTTAGGGCTGTCAAGTTAACGCAATTTTTTTTTAACGCCACTAATTATTTTAACGTGCGATTGACGCATGTGTATTTGTCCTCGGCCCGCCCCGTAGTTTCAGAGCCCAAAGGCTTGACGTTGTTGTTGTTAGTTGGATGGTGGGAGATTCTAGCGAGAGATATGGATACAAGAAAAGGTGTTTTAAACAGCAAGACAAGCACACAGCTGATGCTGACAGTTTGCCGGGGAGACGCCTGGACACGGGGTCTACGAGCAGCAAGCTTTCAACAGCGATAGCTAAATGGGGGGCTACAGCTTGCAGGACAATTAACATTGTGGAGGACGAGGGACTGCGTTAGATCATTCGGATCTCATCCGACGTGTCGACTGCACATCACAGCGCATTATTTTGACCCACAGTGGGAACTTCAGTCTCATGCTTTGACTGTTATGAAGACAGAGGAGCGGCATGTCGCCGACACCTGTAAACAGGCATGTCTGTTTGAGCAACTTGCTCAGTGCAGAGAAGTACACAGGGTTGAGAGAGAGTGTAAGAGAGAGAGAGAGGTTCCAGGTTGTTGTGTTGAGAATATTCATGAGAATATTTGTCATTGTTCACATGATAATAAACAAACATTTGTATAAAGCATATTTGATAAGAGTATTAAAAACTTGAAAAATATTCCTCTAAGGAACATTTAGAACAGATAAAAAATGTGCGATTAATTTGCGATTAATCGCGATTAACTATGGACAGCATGCGATTAATCACGATTAAATATTTTAATCGACTGACAGCTCTACATTTTTTATGCATTTAGTTTTGTTTATTATTTGCTAGCTGTTTTCCTCTCATCACCATCATTTCACCCAGTAACAATAAGTACAAGTACATTTTCAACATGTCAGGTATAATTACTGTTATGTCAAAGCCAGTTGTTCAACTTAACCCCCCATGAGGCACCGAAGTTAAGTCTCTGTAGTATAACTTGCTATTTCAACAGTTTTACACAACTGATTTTATTTTTATGTTTTGAACATTGTAGAAACCACAACATTCCTGTACCAAACAGCTGGTCAGAGAAGGGTTCAGCAAGTAGGGTGTGCAAGAGATCATATCATCCAATAGGTCAGTTAAGGTTGAAGTCTATTCTTTTAGGTCTAGATTGGTGAAATCATTTTAAGGCATGCCACCATCTTTCCTGCCGTATGCCTGAAGCAACTTCTTTGGGAAGGGCTACAGCCTTCAATAGAATTACAATGAGTTATTTGACAATCTGGCTTAAGTGACCGACAGATGAGAGAGAATAACCAGATCTGATAACATGAATGACTAGCCTATTTAAATCAGTAAAGTTGTTTTACTTGTGCTCAGGTTTGGACTTCAAAAAGTCAATTGGTCAATTTACCCCCAGATGGCTCAATTTAGCAGGGTGTCTGGGCTTTTTTTTGTCAGCATCCACACATTTTAAAATCTATTGAAGCATGGAATATATACAGGTAATCTAATATGGTATTTCTATGTGGTTGGCATAATTGATAATTCTCCACATCAACCAACGTTTTTTAATTGGCAAGGCATGCATTTGTGATGTACTGCTGCTCTACCGGAAATATGTGCCAGGAAGAATGGCATATCATTTTCACAACCAATTAAAAGTTGAAAAACTCCATTATACAAATTCTACTGTCTGTATCCAAGCAAAACAGCTGAAATATTAGTTATTAATTTATATCTATTCAGTATTGCATTAATTTGTGCAGAAGGTAAAACAAAGCATATGGCTGTAAATGACAATGTCTTCTGGTCCTGTTCCAAATCCTCTTCTGCAGGCGAACGCAGCCTCAGTTATTAAATGATGCTACATAGTTACAATGTGCAAATATACACAAGTAGTAACCTATTTATACTGAACTAAATGTTTTTTGTTATAGATTAGTTCTACAGTGATAGCTGATTTATTTAAAGCAAAACCATTACCATTACCCTTTTACTGTATCTATAAAGCGAAGTTCAGGAGTAGATAAAAGCAGTTTATTCCACATATAATTGGTGTGGTATGGTGGTATCATGTGAAAGCTGGGAATAAGGGGCTGTATTATAGATACTTTGTTTTTAAGTTATTAGTTAATATTTAGGTATTATAAAAGCTCATTCTAATTAAGGAATAATATCATATTTTACTTATTCCTTTCTTATCTCCTAAATACGCAATCAAACATCGGCTATCAACTTTTAAGTTTGCCACCGAGGCCAAGCCAAGCTGAATATTACACATTCAAAGTTTCAATGTATCGCATTTAAACTTAAAACATACAAAACGGAACAAAACAACAACATTACTTTAAGACTGATAAGTTAGAGATGTTGGTAACTGTACATGGGTTAAATTCCTTTGGTAATAGCCAAATATTTCCCTGCTACTTCTGGTCCCATTACCACTACAGGCGGAAACACCATGAACATGTATGAACACTTAACATAATGTTAATAGAATGTTTCAGATTGTTTTCTGAATACTAAGAATATACTCCTGTTATTTAATGTAAAAATGCTGAATTAAGATATGGGTAAAGTTGCCATTTTAATTGCCCAATCAAAGGACATTTCAGACAGTAAAAAGCTGAATCCAGATGCTCTGGAACGACTGTTCTACACTGCTTTGGAGGCAGAACAATTTACACCCACATAAATCCATGTAGATTTCAAACGGATTCGATTTTCATCAACCATTACCAATTGGGAAACACATCAACAAAACAAGCTGAATAGTTAGATGTTTTTTTTATTGAAATTATATCACTGTGAGTCCAATATAATTTTGCTGTGTATTTGTTCTTGTATTTTAAATATCATTTTGAGACAATATCTCCCTACACACACTTTTCAGTTCCTGCTTTCTTACAGTGCAGATGCTTTTCTGCTTGCTCTTGCCTCTGCTTACTTTTTATGTTACTGATTTTCCTATTTTTCTTTTCTGAAAACTTGGAGCAGCGGCCCCTGGACATGAACTTATCACTGGGACAGTTATTCTTCGTAAATAGACGGAGGGTTTCAGCCATATTTCAATATTTTTACGACGACCTCAGTCTTACAGTAGTGTGGCCTAGCAACAGCTAAAGCCTGGTAGGCTACTGCATGCCATTTAGCTTAAGCTAGTTAGCAGCAAAATTCCTCCGTTCTCTACAGATTACTTCCATAAACTTCTACAGAAGATGGCCGTGTTGGAAATGAAAATGCAACGGTTGGAAGTTAACGTGGAAGTGAATGGACTAGGTGGGAATGACACTACTTTACCAGTGTTGCAAAAATAATGGAAAAGGGCATGCTAACTCACAGCTAGTTAGCAGCTACAAGGATTCCAAGGAACAGGAGGGCTGTGTAACGGGTAATAAATCTACAAGTGGTAGTCCTCCCTGGAACTCTCTGGGTGCAAAGCCTAAGAGTAAATCATTTCCATGGGATTTGGGAGGACGAACAACAGGCAGAGCCCAGCGCTCTGAAATCTGTGATCGACCGGCTGGCCTGCATTGTTATCACCCAGGAAGAGCGCCTCTTCAACCCCTATTCATACTAGGAAACATCAGTGGACAGCTGCTAAAGGGAGAACTACAAAAAATCCTCCTAAACCACCAAGTGTGCCAATCCAGAACAGATACGCTCCGCTGACCGAGAACCGGAGATCTGATGACCTGGATAACCTGTCCTCTTCACACAGCAGGGTAAGGACCAATAGCTACTCCAAAAGTAAAAGGCTAGAGGGAAAGCTAATGACTGGGCCTGAAACTCTGATTGTGGTTCTGGGGGGCGATGTCTCAAGAGGAAGGTGCAATCGGGGCGTTACCCACTTTCGGCCAACCTCTCCAGGCCTGGCTCCTGAGAGGGACAGGCTGAGACAGGGTGGATTGTCTGACAGTGTTATTCAGTCTATCCAGGCAGCTAGGGCGGGATCCACCACAGCCTGTTACTGGCCGAAGTGGCTGGGATTCCAGCGATGGTGTGAGGAGAGGAGAATAGAGCCCCTATCTTGTGAGTTAGGCTCTGTTTTTCCTTCTTACAGTAACTGGTGGACAGAGGGCTTGCGCATTACACAGTGAAAGTGTATGCAGCAGCCATCTCGTCCTGCCATGAGGTATTTGGCGGCAGGTCAGCCTTTAGTCAACCACTGATGTCGCGGTTTTTACAGGGGGTCAGGAGGCTGCGCCCAGTAGTGCACGCATCCACCCCACAGTGGGACCTGCCCCTAGTGCTCGAGGCTCTGGTCTCAGAACCATTTGAGCCTCTGGAGCTCTCCTCCCTAAAAGCATTGTCGTGGAAGACAGCATTGTTTCTTGCCTTAACGTCAGCCAAAAGAGTGTCCGAGTTAACCGCTCTGTCGGTGCACCCGAGCTGTTTACTGATTCGGGGTGACCGGAGCGGCGCGACACTCAGACCGAACCCCTCCTTTGTGCCCAAGAGCCTAAGGAGTGCGTTCAGGTCGAGGGCTATTCAGTTAGGGGGTTTTAGTCTTCCCCCCCATGGTGGGAACAGGGAAGCTAAACTGCACCTCCTCTGGGAGCTTGCGAGTGTGTGTGTGTATATGTGTGTGTGTGTTTGTGTAATTTTGCGTTTGTGTGTATTGTGTTTGTTTCCCGGGGAAAACACTCACGAGAAACACCGGCTGTTGTTATGCCTGCTGTGACGTCAAGTTACTCCGTTCTCCGCTTGTAATTATGCCGAAGCTTCAAAGTTGTATTTATCATCTGAATTTGCCGAAACAAGTTTAATATTCTGAAAACCAAGACTTTGTTTAATTGAAATCAGATGAAAACAAACTGTAACGGACCCTGCCGTGTTATCTATGATTACTATACTCTTACATTCATAATGTCAGTGGGAGGGAGGGGAAGCAGCGCTGCGGAACAGCAGAGTGGAGTGAGAGCTGTCATCTTCCCTTTACAAGCTTCAAAAATGCATTTATCGTGTGATTTTGGAAATAAAAGTGTCATATTCTGAATGCCAAGACTTTGTTTATTTTAAATCAAACAAAACACCCAAACCCCGAATAACTATTTTTATACGCAAAACCACGTTTATATTGAAATGAGCCGTTGCGACTTCCGACTAATTTCGATAGAGCGGGTCACATATTTAGAATAGTCATTTACATGAATGATATTACCAGATCAGCAGCTCTTTGAATAGCCTCTAATGTTTCCCCCTTAGCCTTATTAGCAGAAGTGACTGATGGAAGGATGATATCCATTGATATGATATTTATTTTCTTAATAAATAAAGTATGTGGGGGTTTCCATCGTATTACAATTATTTTTTTGGCTGCTGTTAGTCCAGCGAAAAGCACCCTTTTCTGATGTTTCTGTAGGTCAAGAGAAGAATCATCATTCAACAATACAATATTTGGGAGACAGGGTATGTGAAGTCCAATAATCTCAGATACAATATCAATAACCTGTTTCCAGAACGTTCTTACTGCAGTACATTCATAAACCATGTGTACATATGTGCCGATGGTCTTTTGGTTACAGAGAAGGCAGGGGCTTGGAATCATCCTTAATTGACAGCATTTTCTGTGTATCATTTTATACTGTATCAATTGGTGATTGTGGTTACGCGATGTTAAGGAGATATTATTCCATATTCTCTTCCAATCAATAGTCTGCGTATCATTTTTTAGATCTGAGTTCCATACTGCAGAGATGCCAATATATCCGGTTAATTTATCTTGCAGCTTTTTATATATATATGAAGTAGTGCCGCTCACACTGTTTGAACTTAATATGACCTTAACCAATTGATGTGTTGGCAGAGGTTGATTTCAAGGACCTCCATATGTGCGCATGGCAGTACGTAGTTGCAAATAGAAAAATAAAGAAAAGCCAGGCACATTATACGTGTCTTTCAATTCTTGGAAGGACATCAAGCCGTTGTCGTTGGTTATGTCAGAAAGATAATGTATTCCTCGAGTTTTCCATTATGGGAATTGGATTGCTTTTTTACCAATACGTAGTAACAGGTTACGAAAAATGGGTATGTTACTATGCCAATCTACAGACCAATTGCACCATTTCTCTACATGTTTCCACACTTTCACAGCTTGCCCAATAATTGGTCCAAATGTTTGCATACACTTTTTTAGGTCATCTTTAATTGTTGTATACATTCTTTTATAGTTCTTTGCTACTATTGGGTCTAATGAGGCATATATATCGATTCCCAAATACTTAAAGTGTTGGACGATCTGCAATTCTGTATTTAAGTTTAGTTTAACCATGGCACTATTGAGGGGTAAAATACATGACTTATTCAAATTGATCTTGTAACCAGATATTGAACTAAATTGGGTAAATATATTTAACAGCTTAAGAAGCGTAGTTGGTACCTCGTCTAAGTACAGTAGTAGATCATCCACATATAACGAAATGTTGTGGTCTGTGTCTTTTAGATAGTCTTATTTTCTGTGCAAGCGGTTCTAGAGAAATTGCAAACAGAAGCGCGGAGACAGGGCAGCCTTGCCGTGTTTCACGTAGAATTGGAAATCTAGGTGACCACTGATTGCCTGTCAGAACCATAGCACTTGGATTATTATATAGGATCTTCAACATAATCATACATTTTGCCCCAAAACCCATTCTTTGCATTGTATGCCACAAAAATGGCCATTCTAGCCTATCAAAAGCTTTTTCAGCATCAACTGATAATACGGCGCAAGGCGATGTTATGTCTGCTGCAAAATGAATAACATGCAGTAGTCTCCTGATATTGTCTGATGGGAATCGGTTTTTCATAAAGCCTGTTTGGTCATAATAAACTATTGTTGGAAGGACTTTCTCCAATCGTCGAGCTATTACTTTTGCATAAAGTTTGATTTCTGAATTTATAAGTGATATTGGTCTAAAACTAGTGCATACATTTGGGTCTTTCCCCTTCTTGTGTATGAGAGAAATTATAGCTGTATTGATATCCTTTTGGAAATGTCCTTCTTTAAGTGCTACATGAATCATTTCCAATAATATTGGTCCTAAATCAGGCCAAAACTGGGAATATAATTCCGGAGGGATACCATCTATACCAGGGGATTTGCCAAGGTTCAAGTCTTCCATTGCTTCAGATAATTCTTTAAGTGTTATTTCACAATCTAAGCGATCAATGTCCTCAGGGGATAGATGTGGTCAATTCAGATCTACAAAGAAATGTTCTAACTCTGCCTTTGTTGTCTGTACTTGAGATGTCTATAAATGTTTATAGAACTGTTCAAATTCATGATTAATATGAACTGGATCATAAAGGACAATGCCATCATTATTCCTAATTGAAGATATTTGGGCCAGCTGCTCGTTATTTCAGAGTTTACTTGCCAGCAGGGAGCTCGGTCTACTTCCATCTAGATATTCTGTGTTTCTTACCCTATGAATCACAAATGTAGCTCTCTTGGTAAGTAGTGCATTGAGTTCAGCTTTAACTTTGCATACTGCTATTTCTTTATCTGAATTATAATGTTCCTGTAGTTCTCTAATCAGTGATGATAATGTACATTCTAGATCCACATTGTCTTGAGCTCTTCCCTATTTCGGGCTGAGGAGTACGCTATGGCGTTGCCTCGAACATAACCTTTTACAGCGTTCCATACATGCCTAACATCTTTAACTGAATTATAATTAAACAACATAAACTCTTTTAAGCCGATTTTAAGCTGTTGACAGTATTGTGAATCTTGTAATAATGTTAAATTGAATCTCCATCTTGCAGCTCGATTGTTCTCCTTAGAGAGAAAAAAGGTGCATACATTGGCGTGGTGGTCTGATATTGACATATTTGATATTTCAGTATTTTGAACTGAATCTACAAGTTTAGAGGAGATTAAAATATAGTCTATCCTTGAAAATGTAAGATGCCTCTTAGAAAAGAAAGTAAACCCTTTTGATATAGGATGCCTTACTCTCCATATATCTACCAACGCATAATTATTTATAATGTTACTTAAATGATTTAAATTAAAATGATTACTCCTTTAGTTTTACTGTTTGAAGATGAGTAAGCCACAACTTTATAAATATTATTCCCAACTTTATGAATATCTTCAGCTAATGTGTGGGTTTCTTGAAGAAATGCAATATCAGCCTTTTTTCGACCCAAGACATCAAGACATTTTGTAATCTTTAGATTGGAGTTAAGACTGCGTACGTTTAATGAGAGAACAATTAATCTAGTCATGTGTATCAAACCAAATATACTTTGTGGACTTAGTTATGCATATTTCAACGTAATTTACAATGTCATATAGCAAACCCTGATTGTGATTTCGCAAGGTTACCTCCATTCCCTTAATTCCCAACTTTCCTCCCTTCTCCTCACCCCAAACAAAAAACTTCTTGTTGAAGTGTTTTCTTCTAAGCAGACCGGCCATTCCCATACAGCCAGCAGCTCCAAACAGGTCCAAACATCGCTGTACATTTTCAAATATACGTTTTTGGGTAATTTGTGTTACGTCCCCACTAAGGTCTAGGGCAGTGGTTCCCAACCTGGGGGGCGTACCAAAGATCGTAGGGGGGGTGCCAGGCCTCAGATGGTTTGAGGCCAAATATCATATTTAGACTTTTTTTTTTTTCCTTTTTTTTTTTTACATTTAATTGTAAGGCAATACATGATTTTCACTAAAAGCCTTGTCTCTACATTACAATAAAATATAAAAAATAATTGACAGAAGCTAAAAAAAATTCATAAAAATTGAAGTTAGTATTAAAGGCATAAAAAGACAGAAATGTATAATTTTTTCTTTGATAGAAATGTTTCTTCTGCCCGTAAAGTGTCCAAACCAGGCTTGGCTGGATAAGCGCATTTTTAAAACATAGTCATTGTCCATGCCGGTCCATTCAGTTGGATTATTTGTCACAGTTTCTCCGATCAGATCGGTCTCCTCCATTTTGTAGATTATTTACGATTTTTGAATCCACATAAACACATCGGCAAAATCCAGCTTACTTTGAGCATGTGTTTTAAACAGTTTAATCCCTTTGTGAATTGTTTCCATTTGCGCCGTCCTTTAATTTCTTCATACAGCGGGAATCCAAATGAATGAATCCTGAGTCCAATGACCATCAAAGTCACTCCAATAGTGCTCCTTAATTACGCTTTTATCCTCCTTTACAAACATACTTCACATTCATCCAGTTTGTGACAGTAGTTGTAGCATTTTTGAGACTTTTAAACTTTAATTACCGCTGTTGCGCGCCCCCCCCCCCCCCCCCTTGTGTGTGTGTGTGGGGGGGGGGCGCAACTTCCAACAGGAGTCATTTGGGGGGGCTCTTGGGAAAAAAGGTTGGGAACCACTGGTCTAGGGGACCTGGAGACAGTAACACACAACAACCAATAAAATGAGGGAGTCAGCGTAAACGTTAACAAAAGTGTATTCCTTGTACAACAAATAACTGACCATAAATGCTCTTTAAGTGAGGAGGAGGAGGAGGAGACAAAGGAGATTGTGCCAAACAAAATAAATAAGTATAACAAAACTAGGCCTATCTCTACATCTATCCTCTGAACACCAAAACTCAAACAAAAACCCTCACTATCTGAACTACTAAGAACTACTGTCTAACATTTGTTACCTACGAGAAGAAATGTAAAGGGTACACCAAACTTACCTAACTCCTCCACCTCCCACCACACACACATTCACAAAGGTCGGAAAACAGAGTCCATCACATATTGTTAATGGAGATGGTTATTTTGTTGCCTGAAAAACTGTTATGACTTAATAACAGTTAATGCAAAAGCTTACAAACTGTTCCTTTGGCAAATAAAGGTTGATAAAGCTGGTGATGCTATATGCAATAACAATTACACTCTAACCGGAAGTGCCAAGTCAGTGCCGGCAAAGCACAAGGTGAATGAGCATGCAAGTATGCAAAAATATCTTAGAATAACAGCTCGCTCTGCTTATTATATTATCCTTCCCTGTTTTTATCTTCTATTTATTATACTTTGCACTATTATTTTCTAAATACAATGTCTGATTCTGATTCCGATTATTCTTACACATTTCTTTGATTTGACTTACAAATGATCCAATTATCAAGGTTTTAAAAAGGTAGTAGGCTAGCTTAATTGACTTATTGTTTAGCACATAATCGAAATAGTGTGTACTTTGACTGCAACACATAATTGTGGTTTGTTAATTGAAAGGTCAATGATCATGATTTTCAATCCACCAATTTTTTTCTCAAACTCATATCCCTAACGCTTCTTTATCAATCCTTTTTCCCTCCCTTTTCCCTTTTATCTCTATTAATTCCTCTTATCACTCAATTTATCAACTCTTCTTCCATCCATCTCCTCCATTCACCTTTCCCTCCCTTCCACTTGCCTGCTCTCAACCACTCCTCCCATCCTCTCTCCACCTGTCTTTCCCTCTATGCCTCCCTCCATCCGTCTCTCTCTTTCCTTCCCTCCCCTCCTGTTCTCTGACTTTCAGAGAACAGAAGCCAGCTTAGAGGGGGGAGAGGCGAGAAATCAATAAGGCATGATTTATAGATCACTAAAAATGATGGCGCTCATTAGCCCCCCAAAGGGACCTCAGCGTTAAGCAGATGACAAAATGTCACCAGTCCTCACTCCACCACACCTGGTCACCCCACAAAAAAAATGATCCCTGGCCTACACCAACAGGCTCTTTCTCTCCCTTCCACCAGCAGCGGATTCTAATTTCT
Organism: Gymnodraco acuticeps; assembly: GCF_902827175.1. Lineage (NCBI taxonomy): Eukaryota > Metazoa > Chordata > Actinopteri > Perciformes > Bathydraconidae > Gymnodraco > Gymnodraco acuticeps. The sequence continues at coordinate 446,459 of NW_022990812.1, forward strand.
CTGGTGTCTATACGAACACAGGTTACCTTTCAACTTTGAGCTTTTATTTCAACTTTTGTACAAATTTGAACTACTTTTGTTGTTGGCAAATCAGCCAACTTGCCCGAAGAGTTCAAGATCTGATTGTGACCAACTTATGAAAAATGGGCCTCACTTTTCCCTTACCTGAGTAAAAAAGAACACGTCTGCCTAGTTGGCCTAATACATACAGTTTATGGATAATTAATTCCAATTCAATTAATTTTTGAAACAATACGCTGCTGACTTTTTAACATTATGGGAGTGACATCATGCTAACAGGCTTTGTTGTACGCCAACAACGATTTCAGAACATAGCTTAATGCACATTAGCATCCTGTTGCATCCTGTAGCATTGTGTCTTAATAACAGTCATCATGTTTTATGATAATCTTTTTGGGCTCAATATTTTGCCAGCTAAAACAATGAGGATTTAATTGGAAATCTAAGAATCTCCTCTTCCCAATAGTGTGTTCAACTCGAAATGTGTGTTACAGTAGGGTCCAAGTGAAAAGAGGAGATTTTTGATGGCAACAAATTACATGGCCAAGTTTTTAAAAAGCCGAATTATCATTAATACTGCAAGGAAACGTATTGTGTGAAGAGAAATTGAAGATGTTGTTTAATTGCTGATATATTTATGATCCACGTCACGTTCGGCTGCAGTTCTTCCAGTTTGTCTAGAAGTCGTGCTGAGTCTGCCGTAGTTCTTTATTTATAGAGCCCTGATTAGATGTTTAATATTGAATGCAGCCGAACCGTTTATTACAATGCATTTATGTGATGACTTTCAAAGAGAAAAGCAAGCACACGCCGATTAAAGTATGAATTATTTTAACACATTTATTTGTTTTTCTTCTTGTTTCAACTACGACTCCCAATGTGCACTGCGACTAAAACATCCTATATCAGATCTTGTTGAATAATCGCGAGGTTTGTCAAGCAAAGCGGACAAATGTCGTCTTCACAATGGTAGCTGAGGATTTTGGGTAGTGTAGTGACTTCGGCTATCCTAAACTCAGAAAATGATATTTGATCTGAGAATCGAAGTGTAAAAACACAAAAGCATTCATTGTACGCAAATTAAACCATTCATGTTGTGTAATTAACAAGGACAAACTGGTGTTTTTTAGTTGATTAGTACTGCAGATGATGACCTGCGGCGAAACGTGGTTGAATAATGGAATGTGTGTCCAGGCTGGTGAGCAACATGAGGGAAAGGTGCCAGAAATAATTGTTATCAATTATATAAGTGTGAGGTTAATATCCCATCATAACAAGGCTTCTATAGATTTTCAGTTGGGTAAAAATCAGATGAATTTGAGTAATTTAACATAGGAATTTCTCCAACCCATATAGTCTTAACAGATGTTTATAGTCCATTACATGTTGTTTAACTGACACGTTCCACGTATCCAAAGTTACTTATATACACTTCAAAATCAGGACACAAACCCCTGTGCTCCAGTCACTCAGCAGTAGAATACCTCAGTTTACTTTAGGGCAGAAAAGGATTCCAATTTAAGAAAGACCTCAAAGCTAACCCCATTTTATGAATAAAAACTACTGGAAACTTCCTACCCATGTCAATAACACTTTATTTAAAAATGGTGTCACGTCAAGCTTTATGCTGTGACACTGTTGACCACAACATATTACTAGACCGACTGGAAAACTGGGTGGGACTTTCGGAAACAGTTCTGAATTGGTTTGAATCCTACTTAAAGGACAGACAAAACGTTGTTTCTATAGGTAAATACACATCTGAGTTGACAAATATGACATGTGGGGTACCTCAAGGCTCCATCTTGGGGCCTCTTCTCTTTAACATCTACATGCTACCACTGGCTCAGATAATGAAAAACTACAAAATAAGTTACCATAGCTATGCGGATGACACCCAAATTTACTGAGTAAGTGCATTGAACAAATTAATGACTGGATGTGTCAGAACTTTCTCCAATGAAACAAAGATAAAACTGAGGTAATGGTTTTTGGAGCCAAGTCAGAACGTATAAAAGTTAGCGCTGAGCTTCAGTCTGCAATGTTCAAAACAACAGATAAAGCCAGAAATCTAGGTGTAGTCATGGACTCTGACCTGAGTTTCAACAGTCACATTAAAACAGTTACTAAATCAGCCTACTATCACCTAAAGAATATATCTAGGATTAAAAGACTAATGTCACAGCAGGATTTGGAAAAACTTGTCCATGCTTTTATCTTCAGTTCAATCAGGAGAGACATTGATGTATGAAATACATATGTATTACTGGGACACGTCATATGAATGAAATAATGATTGCCAGAATTGAGACAGGAGAATGGAATGGTGTTTGGCGATTAGGCCCCGGTTTGTAGGATTATCATTCAGGAGGGGAAGAACCGCTCCGAAGAAACCCCCCGGGGTCTAGACACTGGTGGTGGTGATAAGTAGGTGGGACCGGTCTGAAGGGAGAAGGATTAGCTTGGTCCTGTAGGAGACGGGAGGCGAGAGGGGTGGAGGAGGGTTGCGTATTGTCACCTGGAATGACAGCTGACAAGAGGGAAGAGCAGATATAAAGGGATTAGCAGGTGCAACGATAGGCTTGTGAGAATGGAGAGAGGAGTGATTGGTTAGCTGGGGAGTGACGCCCCCGATCACTTAATGAGGGAGGAGAGGGTAGAGAAGTGACGTGTAATATGAATGAAGAGCTTGGTCTTCCTGCTTGAACTTGCGCTGAGCTTCATTGGACTGGACTACTGTAATGGTGTCTTCACAGGTCTCACTAAAAAATCTATTAGAAAGCTGCAGCTAATTCAGAACGCCGCTGCTCGAGTCCTCACTAACACTAAGAAAGTGGATCACATCACTCCTGTTCTGAAGTCTTTACACTGGCTTCCTGTGTGTCAAAGAATAGATTTCAAAAGACTGCTGCTGGTTTATAAAGCTTTGAATGGTTTAGGCCCAAAATACATTTCTGACCTACTGCTAAATTATGAACCATCCAGATCTCTCAGGTCTTCAGGGACTGGTCAGCTTTCTGTCCCCAGAGTCAGAACTAAACATGGAGAAGCAGCGTTCAGTTATTATGCTCCAAATATCTGGAACAAACTCCCAGAAACCTGCAGGTCCGCTGCAACTCTGACTACTTTTAAATCCAGACTGAAGACTTTTCTTTTTGTCGCTGCTTTTAATTGAGTGTTTTTAAATGTCATTTTATAATATCTTTCTTAATGCTCTTAATGTCTTTCATTTTTGTAAAACACTTTGAATTGCCTTGTGTTGAAAGGTGCTATATAAATAAACTTGCCTTGCCTTTGATGATTGAAGATGCTAGAACTGTGTCCTTTGTCATGTGCTTTGATGAGTTGAATTTCAATGCACACACCTTAAGCAACAGAGTTTCTTCTAAAACCCCACTGCTAGTTGGACAATCTCTCATGTCCGACTGTGTGTGTGTGTTTGTGTGTGTACTTTTGAGAAAGGGAGGGGTCCCAGGAGGGGGTGACTGGGCGCTTCATCACCCGATGGCCAACCTCTCACAATGATGCATGAAGCCCGGCAGGACACAGAGCAGGGGCCTCTGAGGCCAAAAAGTGTTACTGATACACAAGCAAATACAAACACACACACACACCCTAAGCAATAATGTCACATGTAGTTTTGGGGGTTGGACTATAAGCAGGAGCGCTGGCTAAGACAAGAGCTAGGACACAGGTTGAACAGCAGAGAACATGCGGTAGCCTGGCTCAAAGGCCTCTAAGTATTTTATAATAGCATGTGTGGTGAGAGCTACATCTGCCCACCATTCACTGTGTCTCTTCCAATAAACACTGGAAATGTGGAATTCCGCTTCCGACCACTTTTGTTGATCTGTAAAACTTACTTACATAAAAAGAGGAGCAAAATGTATCTGGTGCACATTCATTCAACATGCAGAATTTATAAAAACAAATATTTCAACATGTAAAATGCAAAATGATAAATTAGAAAGGAACATGAGATCTCGGAAAAAACATTATAATTTACCAAAAAATATATATTATCACATTTCTATGAGGTGTGAGAGAGACAGAGTGGAGACAGAGAAATGTGTTTGGCCGAGTCACTAACAGACGGAGTGCTGAAGGCCTTGATGGTCCCCTCACATGGTGCTGAACGCTGCCTCTGGACTGCCAGACGCCCGGTCACTTCAACCACCTCCTACCGAAGAAATGCACAAATGAACGATTGTGTTGGAGTGAAAAGCTGCCAGATTAGATTTTGAGATTCAAGGGCTATTGTCTTTTTTGTTTAAGTTAGTTTACTTAGAAGGAAAGACTTCTAGACTGGGCTGTTATGTATGATGACAACATGACGCTCATGTTGAGCATTAGTACTAGGGATGGGTATCGTTTGAAATGTATCGATTCCGATTCCGGTTCTGCTTATCAATTCCGGTTCTTATCGATTCCCCTTTCGATTCCAAAATTGTAAAAGAAAGAGGTCAAACGTTTAGATAACAAAAATATCTTTATTCTTTTCAGCTTTAACTGAAATTGTTACAAATAAAAAATATACATGCAATACAAATGTATTGCACAATAGCTGTGCTTTATTTTAACTGAGCTATGCCTGTGGCAAGCTATTAACACTGTGCCCAATTGTCTTTTTATTTTTTAGTGTAGTGGAGCCTCACTTCAGAGCGTTTACCACGACCCATCCTTGGTGTTATGAAGTGACTGAGCTCGTGAACTGTCTACGGGAGGGCGGGGGGGAGCCTCGCTGCGGGGCAACTGTGGACCTCTGTCGCCTGTCAGCGCAACTTACATGATGCCGTTTAAAAAAATTAAGGGCGGTGCCGGTCATCAGCGTACCGAGCCGGCCGTCAACGGCCCGCTGACGACCGGCCGTTCTGTGATTCTCCAGGTGCGCCCTGTATTCCACCGGGTCACCGCGGTACAGACGGACCCGCTGGAATACAGGGTCTACCGCGTTTAGGAACCGTTAAGCAGAACCGAAAAGGTGTATTTTGTACGGGTACCCGGTACCCGGCATTTTCTTATCGGTTCTCATCTGGAACCGAGTTTCGGTTCCCAACCCTAATTAGTACCCAGCAGAGGTGGGAGACTCGAGTCACATGACTTGACTCGAGTCAGATTCGAGTCGCATATTTTTGGACTTGAGACTTGCTTGACTAACATTCATAAAAGACTCAACTTGACTTTGACTTGAGACAGATTACTTGAAAGGACTTTACGTTTTAAAATTAAATATTTGAAAAAAAAAGAATGAAAATAGCAGGGCATACATTATTAGAGATATATTTCGAACTCGGACTTCATTTTAGGGACATTTCGGACAGGGGTGTAGAGCTATTGTTTAAGCAGAGGATCTGCAAAACAGGAGAAGAACAGCCTCTGAGAAGTGCACAACTCATACTTGGTCTTACAAACAATATCAGAATCTTACATGTACACCACCAGACTCTTTCACACACAGCATCATACCGTCTTTAACGTACTGTCATTCCTTTCTTCATTTACTATCATACATAAATAACTATTCTCTCTCACACACAAAAACAACATCTCTTAAACGCACCATCATACTCTCGTACACACACCACTATCGTCTTTCACAAACAACTATAATCTAATAGAACATTATAATAGTGTATGTGAAAGAGGATAGTAGTATGTGTGTAATCGGTAAACAATGTATGTAAGACAGAATAATAACCTTTGTAAGAGGGAATAGTATTTCATGTTAATAACAATAGTCATATATGTAAAACAGAATAATAGCTTATATAAGAGGTAATAATAGTTCATGTGAATAGGTATGTGTATAAAACAGAATGATAGGGTGTGTGCATAAGAATAGTTATGTGTGTGAGAGAGTATGATTGAAAAGGAAGTTGGACTAAATTCTCAGTTCCTGATTGGCTCTACGTTTTTTGTTTGACGGACACCGCCCACAATGTCAGTACTACTACTGATTTCCCCTATGCAACCTGAAGAGTAAAAGGGTCAAGTCCGTCAGAACGCAATGACTGTAAGTGTAAGCCTAACACTTACACTGACTGTAAGGATTAGTAACATGTATTGTGTTTATGTTAAGACATTTGGAGCATACACGCTAGCGTTAGCCATACTAGCCTGTATACATGCTTATTGCACAGCTAGCATTAGCTATATTTACCTTGTTTACCCTTAGCAGCAGTGTTGTGCTAGTTACTGAAAACCAGTAACTAGTTACCATTACTAGTTACTTCATTTCAAAAGTAACTCAGTTACTTTACTAGTTACTTACACCCAAAAGTAATGCGTTACTGTGAAAAGTAACGTTTTAAATAGTTGGGAAAAGGGCTCCCATTAATGCCCTTATAGCCTTCATTTCAGTACTGTTATTGCATTGGAGAATAATACAATCTGTTGATCAACTTGACATGCATTATATGCAATCTGGATTGCATCGATATTAGCTGGCTTTCCATTTTTGTATATTCTCTCTCCAGGTAGTTGGAAAAAGTTTTCCATCCCATATGCCGTGTGCCGCCCAGACATGGTATCATGCTAACTAGCTCCCTGAAAGCGGGTGACTCCACTGTAGCAATAGCCTGCATGTGTTCTACAACATACCGTGCAATGGCTTTATCGACTTTTCCCTGGCCAGCAGTCCCTTGGTTAAATCCAGCCGCTGTTGCTTAGGTGGAGGTGGAGTGGCGTCGGCTGAGTCTCTGTGGTCTTAGCTACTAGCTTCGTCCCAGCATGTTGTTTTTGCAGATGTTTTAAGAGATTTGAATGACTGGTTTGGGCAGTAGATAGGATCTTTGACCCGCCAGGACACAACTTACATTTAACTAAAACGTTATTTTCTTTGTGCTCGACAAAAGTGAAATAGTGAGAATATCTCCAGGTGGAGAAACTAGACTTGAGCTCCGCCGCCGCCATGATAGTCTTGTTAGTAATCAACACAAACACGCCCACTGCCCGTCTCCGCATGTGACACAGGAAGTATGTAAGTACATTTACTCAAGTGCTGTACTTAAGTACAGTTCTCATCTCTGTTCGCCTGGCTGTTGACTATATAAAAAAATTAACGGAGTAACGCACCATGTAGTAACGGTAACTGAGTTACTGAATTAAAAAAGTAATGCGTTAGAGTACTAGTTACTGCCAAAAATAACGGCGTTACAGTAACGTTAGTCCCAAAACTGCTTAGCAGTCATATGTGTTAATCTGTGTATGTTACACTTGCATATATGGGATCCTTAAGTGCCTTGTATCTTCTTCTTTTTTATAGTTTCACTCCATGTGAATGTCAGTGGACTGCAAATAAGTCAATAAAGGAGCATGGTTGCTCATTCCCTGGCTCTCAAAAGACTTTGGCTGGCTGTTTAATCTATGTTCACACTGAGACAGGACAACACATAGAGAGAACACTACACCTGTTGTGTAAGTACATACAAGCAGGTCACACAGTATGATCACAAATAGATATTTTTTAGATCAAATATGATCTATTCTTATGTAACAAGACATTAAACTATAAGTGTTAATTAAGTCTAAATAACTCAAAATTAGGTACTACTGTCTTATTGGGCCCATATTGAGCAGAGCATATTAAGACCAAAACTCATGTACAACAACTTACTTACTTGCAATAAATAAGCACTAATTAGAGGGTTATTGAGGAAAAACTCTCAACTAATGGCCTATTACTTATATAATCTGGTCATGTAGAATAAGGCATTAATAAGTGTTTTATAATGACTAATAAATAGCCAATATACTGCTAATATGCATGTTAATTAACAACTAGTTGATGGTGAATTGGTGTACCTTAATATAAAGTGTTACCAAAAGTTATTATTGCAGCTCAAATGTAGCTAGCAGTGCTCTGAGCAGCTTCAGGCTTTGATTTCAAGGCTGTAAACCAGCCAAGGAATGAATATTTAAACTGGCTTCCTGTTGGATCAACCTGACTTCCTTTAAAGTATGCTCTCTCACAACCAGTACAATGTCCTCTCACATAAACTGCCATAAGCTCTCAAAAACACAAGGGTTGCAGTCGAATAGTCCAACAATCAGCTCCTATCGTCTAACCCTATCGTCTATTCCTTGACCCCTGTGTGAAAGGTCATGGGGTTAAAGGACCTGACACACCAGGCCGAAATTGGCCATTTTCGTTAGTCGACGACGAAGCGTGCCCTGTCGCCCAAACTCAATTTGGTGTGTCCCGCACCGTTGGCCGTGACACACCTTATTTGGCCTTTCATGGCCGACGCGTCGGCCACAGGCAGTCGGACAAAGAAATCACTCTGATTGGCTGTTCAGCTAGCGAATCAGTGCATGAGAGGCGAAACGGTTGCTTGAGAATGTCTTCCACAAGCAACACTCCAATGGCTGATAGCTCCAGTACCGCACGAAACATGTTTTCGATGGACGAGAGTGAAAATGGAACGGACACGCTATTTGTTGTTTGTTTATATCACGTAGTCTGTTCTTCTTCTCTATCTTCCGGTTGTTGCCTCTTTTGAATGACCAATACACACTACCGTCACCTGCTGGTAAGGAGAGTTATTGCCACTCACGCATGCACAGTTCGTACGTGCTCGGCTGAAGTCTTTGCGGTGTGTTCCATTGCGACACATGGCCAAGACGCAGGAGAACACGCCGACGCAACAGTCTGCGTCGGCGAGTTCTCTGGTGACTGCTTGGTGTGTCAGGGCCTTAAGGGATAGTGGATAGGATTATTCAAAAGGACATAGGAGAAGAGACTGCAGTACTTTAGAGAATCGACTGCACTTCCACTATCCGACGTGTTTATGATGCGCCAGCGGACATCATGAATGTGCGTCTGCTGCTGTGGGGTAACTATGGAAACTACAGTTTTCTATACAGCGGACTACAACATGGATGTTTAATAAGAACGAGGGACTACTGTAAACTCATCTAGAGACTCTGCACCGTGCTCTGATGCTGTTGCTTTATGCTTTATGAACGTGGACAACAGAGAAACATATTCTTCATGACCAAAGTTGGAATTGAAATAAAAAAGGAAAGTGAAACTTATGCTCGTCACCCTCTCCCTCCGGTCCACATTAATACAAATGATCCCAATACGTATGATTGTATGAAAAGATCTTAAAATCAATACAAATGTATTTATTATAAACGTTAGTCCTTAACATCTATCACTGTGTATATCACCATTCAAACATCTTTTAAAAGTTGAACAAACCCCACACAGCTCAGTAAAGACTGTGAGATGTTGACTTTATTTGATCATTTCAGTAAAAACTAACGTTCATATTTCTCTTTTTGATTATAATACTGATGAACGTTCAGAAAAAAGCACTTTGGCAACTTACCACATACGTTTTAAAATGCTTAATAAGCACCGTAACTTTCATGAGATAATTTCTCCGTCATAATCGGTTGTTTCCATGAACGGCCGAATATTGTCTGTTAGTGTATTCTAGAACCCCGAAGGCAGGAGGAGACTGAAAGAGTCAAGGGAAGCTTATAAAAGTTAACAGCATTTAATTACACAAAAGATGCGGTGGTTGTACAATGAAATGTGCGATTGGAGGCGCTCTCCTCATCCGACCGGTCAGTCCAGGTCAGCCGGTGGAAGAGAGTCAATTATTGGCTTGCTCTTCCTGTTGTCATCGGAGGTCTTCTCCTATTGGCCGGCGTGGTCGGGGGCGGGTCCAATGCAATTCCTGCCTTTTTCTGTTGTTAAATTATATCATTCTGGTGTCTGTGGTTATTTAAACATTCCCTAATAAACGTTATTCAGCGGTAATAAATGAGTGCTAAACCCAGTGTGCTCAGTGTACAACATCACATGTCATTTCACCTTTGATTCACGGTTTGAAAATGCAGCATTTCGCCACATGCTAATGCTAACCGGAAGTGAATAATTTTCAGAATAAAAGTATTCAGTTAATAGTTAGTGAACTTCCGGTTTTTCAGAATAAAACTGATTTAAATTAAATAGTGTATTTAATTCAAATTACGCCATACCAACATTGATTTTAATTTCTAACATGTGTGACGGCAAATGCTGCGGCTGCAAGGCATTGTGGGACAGCATTTTCTCCTCTCCTTTCGGTGAGGGAGGTCCAGTGGTTCCTAAGCTAAAGGAGGCTATAAAGGAAGTTTGAAACCTCCTTTCCTATCATCTAGAGCAGTGGTTCTCAACCTGTGGGTACGCGAGCTCCCGCTAGGTGGTACGCGGAGGAATCTGAAATATTAAAAAATATCAAATAAAAAAAATTAATATATATATTTTTTAATTCCTTCTGCAGGTAACGTCTCCCCGTTACCTGCAGAAGGAAGCCATGCACGCAACACAGCCCCGTTCTCTTAACTCCAGGTGACTTTCTGCCACTTTCCTCCGTGGTGCAGTGCTGATCGTTTCACCACAGAGGAAAGCACTTCACAAATTGCAGTACCCAAAAGGAGCTGTACAAATGCCGCAGTTTTTGCGTGGCTGTGTCTTTAGTTGAAAGCCCAGTGGCGATCTGCTCATCTCTCATCTAAATAATATGCTACAAAGGGGCGGACTGGCCATCTGTGTGTTGAACTTTCCTGTCGGCTCCCAGACCGTAGTCGAGGAGGGCAGAAGCAACAAGCTTCAGGTTCAATAACTTCACTTCCACTTCACTTTATGACTGGAGAGAGGCGAGCTCTTCTTGGGAGGCCGTTGCATTTATTTAGCTGTTCTTCTGTTACATCACAGACCTCTGTTTTTCTGCTTACTCGTTTCACTTCCAGAAACATACACACGTTCTCTCCATATGTTCTCTCACTTATTATTATGCCGTTTAAACCAATTATTTAAATGTGCTTGTTAAATTCGGCATCATGTAAGTTGCGCTGACAGGTCCACACACACTGCTTCCCCGCAGCGAGGCTCCCCCGCCCCCCCGCCCATAGTTGACGAGCGTCAAGCTCCTCAACCCCCCCCCCCCCCCCCCGTTGATAATTCTCAATCTTATTGAGCACGTTGATAAAAAAAAATGTTTAAATGGCACTTCATATCAAAAAGGTTGCCGACCCCTGTAATAGGCTATTGTTGTTTTTAGATTTTGAAACGAAACACTTATTTATTTATTTGTTGCCGTTGCTATGACGACCATACTACCTGTGAAAGATTAGAACGTTGCAAGCAAGCTATGAAAGAAAGAAGAAAGCTGAATTATGCTAAAAACGTGGCTCAAAACGGGAGGTATACGGAAGAGAGGTACAGAGGAGAACATTACCAGCAAAAGGGAACAAGTGAATGAGGAGGACAGTCAAGCGAGCGCAAGCGCAGGCTCCACCAGCAACGCAACAGTGATATGCGCAGCCACAACGCCGCCCAGTGCTAACGCTGCTAACGTAGCTGCGAGTGACTCCATCAGCAGCAGCGCAAGTGAGTCCATAAAAAAGAGACACAAACCAGTTCGGAAATACAACCAGGGTTACATTCAATTTGGATTCAGCTGCAGTGGGACAGATAATGAGCCCAGACCACAGTGCGTGATTTGTGGTGAAGTGTTAAGTAATAATTCTATGAAACCATCGCACCTATAACGGCACCTTACAACTAAACACGCTCACCTGCAAGACAAGCCAGCGGAATTCTTTACAAGAAAATGTGATCTACTGAATAAGTGCAAGTCAACGATCCAATCCAGCTGTACACCCATAGCCAAGGCCCATGAAGCCTCGTATCGTGCCAGCCTCCGCATTGCAAAAGCCGGTAAGCCACACACAATTGCCGAAAAACTTTGTCTCCCACTAGCAAAAGAAATGACAGAAATCATGTGTGGCGAGAAGGCTGCCAAACAGTTACATTTGGTGTCACTTTCAAATGACACTGTGTCACGGAGAATAGTAGAGATGGCAGAGGATGTTAAAAATACATTGATTGAGCGCATTAAAAGTAATAGCTATTATTCCATCCAGCTGGACGAGACTACTGATGTTGCAGATTTAGCCAATTTGATGGTTTATGTCAGATATGAACATGATGGTGCAGCTCAGGAAGACTTTCTGTTCTGTCAACCACTGGAGACCAGAACAACAGCTGAGCACATATTCCAGCTCCTAGACTTGAATGGAAAAAGTGTGTTGGAGTCTGCACAGACGGCGCGAGGGCTATGACTGGCCGCCACAGCGGAGTAGCAGCTCGGATCAAAGAGGTCGCACCGGAGATTCGATGGACACACTGCAGCATTCACCGGGAGGCGCTGGCGGTGAAGAAGATGCCCGATGGCTTGAAGTCTGTGCTGGACTCTGCTGTGAAGAGTGTGAACTTCATAAAGGCCCGACCGATGCAGTCTCGCCTATTCCAAGTGCTCTGTGATGAGATGTCTTTAGTGGACTTTTGGATAAAGCAACACAGAGAATACCCCGCCCTGTCTGACAAAGCTGTGCGCTTTCTCCTTCCTTTTGCGACCACATATCTGTGCGAGAAAGGCTTCTCTTCCCTTGCTGTTATTAAAACCAAATACAGAAGCAGGCTGAATGCTGAGCCAGACCTGAGACTGAAGCTCACCTCGATTGCCCCGGACATCAAAGGACTGTGTTCACGGAGACAGGCGCAACCTTCTCATTAGATTTAGGTGACTTGTCAATGGACACCAACGTGTGGCAGAGAGAGAGTGAGAGTGTGTATGAATGAAGTACTATACAGTTTGTCATTTGTTATTATTTGGTTATGTTCTCACTTGCTGTGTGTGTGTGTGTGTGTTGTTGTGTGTGTGTGTGGTGTGTGGTGTGTGTGTGGTGTGTGTGTGTGTGTGTGTGTGTGTGTGTGTGGTGTGTGTGTGTGTGTGTGTGTGTGTGTGTGTGTGTGTGTGTGTGTGTGTGGTGTGTGTGTGGTGTGTGTGTGTGTGTGTGTGGTGGTGTGTGTGGTGTGGGTGTGGGGGGGGGGGGGGGGGCAGATGTGTATGTGTGGCCTCAAGTATTTCAAAATGAAAAACTAAAAATACTACTCGGGGAACATAAAGAGAGCTGCATTGTTGCAGGACAGTTTGTCTCTGCCTGCCACAGTTTGAGAGAATCAAACTGAGCCGATAACACCAAATTCTAAGCAGTTTGTTTTATAACTGTTTTATGGGTGTATTGTGTATAGATGTTGCAACTTAGAGCTTTGGCAATATAGTCACTAGGTCATGCTAATAAAGCTATTGCATTTAATTGAGTGTTGTGTGTATGTATGATTGAAGTACTGTACAGTTGTCATTTGTTGTGTGAGAATAAGTTATTATTTTGTTCTTTATGTTCTCACTTGTGGTGTGTGAGTGAGGGGGAGAGTGATGAGTGAGGGGGAGAGTGATGAGTGAGGGGGAGAGTGATGAGTGAGGGGGAGAGTGATGAGTGAGGGGGAGAGTGATGAGTGAGGGGGGAAGGTGATGAG
>NW_022990813.1:0-5000 GCF_902827175.1 Gymnodraco acuticeps
ACACACACACACACCACACACACACACACACACACACACACACACACACACACACACACACACACACACACACACACACACACACACGTACTGCTTCACTCACCTCTACTGCTTACATCTGTCCTTCTGTTCCTCAATACCTTCTTTTAACCCATTAGAAAGGGTTTAGTCAGTTAATCAGCAATATGAACAAGAAAACTTTAATATTCAGCCATTTTGATAATTAATTCATCATCATTTTCAATTGCCAACAAATCTCTCTTGGTTGTAATCTAAATATATTTAGGTTTGGACATGTGCTCACTTTTAAAGCCGTCACACACATTTTATAGAATGTAAGGGGCAATTTTAACTTACAATAATGACACATTTTATTATTAAAGCCATTTTTAAGTTACTTAACATATCTATAGGGTAAACATCACAACAGATAAACACAATGTTAGTTTTAATTTAGTTAATTTTTACGATACTGATAATTATCTTTATTGGAGTTTGAGTTCTCCATCTTTCCTCCATCTCAACTGCTCTCTGCTTCCTATCTGTCCTCCATCATGTTGTGGCAGGTTACTTAAGCCGTGAGTATCATTGTGTGTGTGTGTGTGTGTGTGTGTGTGTGTGTGTGTGTGTGTGTGTGTGTGTGTGTGTGTGTGTGTGTGTGTGTGTGTGTGTGTGTGTGTGTGTGTGTGTGTGTGTGTGTGTGTGTGTGTGTGTGTGTGTGTGTGTGTGTGTGTGTGTGTGTGTGTGATTAAGGCATGTGTACAGATACTAAAGTGTGTACATACAAGAAAGTGAGGGGTTAACACACGCACATACAAAATAAACTCTTGTCCTGGTGATACTGATGTTATCACCTCAACAACACCCACATCAGTCTGAGATAGTGATAAACACACACACACACACACACACACACACACACACACACACACACACACACACACACACACACTTGTACGATGGGGTCAGTGTTTTCTCGGTGGTCCTCTGTGCCCAGGAGCAAGCACCCTGCTGGGCCCTGAGCTTCCTGGAGGTCCATAACAGTGCAGCGTTCTGCGACCACACACACACACACACACACACAGTCTCATGACACACTTTGTTCCTTTAACAGGTGACAGGGCGTGTGTGTCTCTACTGAGCATGCTCGTACGATTTAGCACTTGTGTGTGTGTTTGCATAGTGGTCTACTTACAGCATCCAATCTCCGAGAGTTAAATACTAAAACGCACCATTCTTTGTTTGTTATTCTCTGTCATTTATCTTTTCTTCTCCGTCTCCAGGATGAGGGAGACGAGCAGGAAGAACAACGTCTTCGCTCAGTTCAGGAAGACGGACCGAGACCGACAGAAACTCATCGACACCATCATCAAACAGCTGCGTAACCTCATCGCCCAGCAACAGGCCTGAAGCGAGCCGTCTGATTGGCCCGCATGCCTGAAGCCCCCGTCCTGATTGGCTGTTTTCAACCATCCTGCCTTCATCGTTCTGTTTGCAAGCGTCTGCTGATCCATGCACCTTAACTTCGCCAAACTCCACTGAACAAACAACGTCGTGGCGGTTCATTGAACACGCTTCTTCCTGGATAACAGACACAACTTCTGGGGATACAATAAGTATTCCTTTCACTAACTTAACCATGTTATAGGTTACTTACCGCCCTTAATCCAAACCGAGTAGTCTATCGATTGGAGACGAGTAAGGAAAGACGTCTTCAGTTATCTTATTGGTCTTTGTGGTCAAAAAGGAATATTACCAAATTACTTACTTATCATATTAGATCTTGTTCCCACAAAAGTCAACATTAAAGTGGCACATGTTATTGAAACGATGTGGTTATTGAAACTAGCGAGAAAAGTAGTTATTAAAACTCTCAATCTACTTGTTGCATTTGACATATTTCTTGGTGTGCAGCTTGGTAGCCTTTCTTTTTGTAAGAAGTCACATTTCCAGAGGTTTTTTCTTTGTACCACAAGCTTCCAATTCCTAACATGTAAGCAGTGTGTCCTCACCCTCTTTATATTCTCCTTTCATGTCTTCCACGTTGCTCTTTTCTCACTGTGGCACAACATATTGAATCAGAGAGGAAGCAGCCAGAAAAGCACTGAGATCAAGGTGAGGTCTGTAAAAATAAAAAAACTAGAATGTTCCTTCAGTGTTGTCTAATAAAGGGGGATATTAACGCAACATGGCAACCCTTTCCCCCTCTTTAAATACAACCTGCAAACACTTGAATGGGCGACAATGCTCAGACCTGGCAACCTTATTCCCTCTTCTTCACGATTGTAAACAAAGTGGGGGTTTAAAAGAAGGGATGTTGTCCAAACATGGCAACCCATTCCTCAGCTTTCAGTCAAACTTGATCAGGTGTTGCCAGAGCGTTTTTTCTACTCTAAATGTATAAATAACTGGGTCTTAAAGAGAAGCTATCGCCCCCCCAACATTGACGAATGTTGTATAGGAACCATTGTACTTGTAACGCCAAGCACACACACACTTGTATGTCTTCCGTAAACCAAGCGGTGTGTGTGTAGGTTTGTTTAGTTGGAGCACAGCACATATTACATTAGATTATTTCTATTAACTTATATGGGTCTTTTTGTTGCTTGTTTTTCCTTCAACTTGGGTGCAATAATAACATTGGAAACTACAGCGGTGTGTGAGTGTGTGTGACTGCGCTTTATAAAGGGATTCAAACATACGTACAGTGTGTGTCAGAAGGGAATTTAAGTCTTCCTCACAATCTCTTGCCATGTTTGATTTACTGAGCGACAACGTGTCGTGTGTGTTTGAGTTCACGTGTGTGTGTGTTTTCCATCCATCCTACGCTGTGTATCACTTCTAGGTGTTAGAAAGGGAACGGGCCGTCGTTATTGAATGTGCCTTTGCTGTATTTTGGGTTCATTTCCTGCCAAAGAAGCGCCAACACTGTGGAGTTTGGAGTCTGGACACTTTCTGCGATATAAATTAAGTATTTGTTGTCGCATTTGTTCTTTACGGTTTGCAGATATCCATTCAAACTCACTTCCTAGTTGTAGTTGTATTAGTAAATGACCTTTGCTCTTTGTCCAGACTCCTCTCGCTGCAGGCGTTGCCGCTTACTTTGTTTTGTATTTTGTAAAAAGCAGAACTCTTTACTGAGACAGAAGCACTGTATACGCTGTTGTATTAAAACCACTTATAAATGAAACTTAAGTCAAATACTAATAAAACGGCAACAAATATGAATACTTTGTCCAGACTGTTATTTCATGTTTAAATCACTTGTATAGCAGAGGTTCGTGTTAGCATTAGCTTGGAGGCTTTTACGTGTTTTCTAAGTTGAAAACATTCACTTTAGACATTTAATGGAATAACATTTATTGTGTTTATTATAAGAAAGTGACTTAATTTGATTTGCCTATGTGTCAAGGAAGCCATTTTAACTTTTAAATCACATACTGTCACTATAAAACGAGATGTACATTTTGTGTACCAAATGTGCCATTTATATGCTGGTTTAATTGTTTCAATGGTTCACTTATGCTAAGCTAAGCTAATTTCTATTTGTACTTGAGTACATGTACTCTCTTACCTTCAACCAATGGGAGCGAGTGGATCATCGCTAAATTGCTTCTCCAGCAGGTAAATGACAGACGGTAATACTGTCATATCAATAATCTAAATGTCTCTGTCTCTCTCGTTAACCCTGCCTGACGCTCGACTTGGTGACCCTTGACCTCTCTGACAGCAGAGGTGTCTGTGGGGAAGGACGCGATTAACCAGTTGTGTGTGTGTGTGCGTGTGTGTGTGTGTGTGTGTGTGTGTGTGTGTGTGTGTGTGTGTGTGTGTGTGTGTGTGTGTGTGTGTGTGTGTGTGTTCACTGGAGGGTAGCGACTCGAATCAGAAGCAACACAAACTCTGCATGCTCCAGGGTTCCTCTGCCGACTGTGTGTGTGTGTGTGTGTGTGTGTGTTTTCCCAGCTGTCTTTAGAGGAGCGGTGGTGCGTGCAATGATTAGGGCTGCCTCACAAAAAGCTCACTCTCTCTTTCCTTTTCTCTGGGTTTTTTTTAAAACGTTTTTTCTGAACTTTTTGTACTTGCTCTCCTGTTCTACATATTCTCCTTATTTATCGCAAAATGTCCGTGCTCTGATTATTCAAACTTATCAGAAAGCTTTCTTATGTTCCTCGTCCAAATACGACATTGTACAGTGTGTCGACAATGTGTAAAAAACAACATAGTATGTAGTCAATATGAAAAAAAAAACGAAATGTGGACCTTAATATATACTGTCGTTTTTTTCAATATTTTCGACATCTTACAAAATCGTATAGTATGTTGAACATGTGCTGAAAATCTATACAGTAAAGTGAAAAATGTTTGCTCAATTTAGCAAAGTCTGAAACATTTCTAAAAATATAAGCTCTTAAAGTTACAGTGAAGGAAACTGGAGGACATTCTTTGGCAGTAAAATAAATCAACGTTCATGGCGTTGTTCTCCACTTTAATGCTTAGAGTGTAAATTAGCATATATTTTAGCGTCCAGGAGCGACGTTTGGTCAGTGTCCATGGCGTCCAGATGTGACGCTCCTAGGCTCCTTCAGCGTCATAAAGGGACGCAAATAGCTTTCAACTGATTGCAATGTATTCCCATCTGCGGCGGGATTTGACGCTCATGGAAGCACGGCATTCACATGGTGTAGTCCAAACGATAGCTGGGGATTCTGGGTAGTGTAGTGTCTTCTGCAATCCTTTACTCCGAAAAAATATTTGTTTCTCCGAATCGAAGGGGAAAAATACAAAAGCATTGCACACAATTTAAAGCAATCAATGTTGTGTAATTATCAAGGACAATCTGGTGTTTTTTAGTCGATGAGTAGTGCAGATATCACTGTAAAATCAATCGACAGTAAGGGGAATACTTACTTCCGGGTGTACAATTCTCCGTTATCCAATGGGAATGGACGCTCACATTGCCTTTAAGGGCAGCCGACACAAACGAATGCCGTGCTTCCATG